>NC_048597.1:14805617-15107744 GCF_003668045.3 Cricetulus griseus
TTACAAAAGTTTCAGTAGAATGTGTTAATTCCTTATATACACACACTGAAATAGGCTCTGCAATGGATCCCTTCCAAGAAAGAAGGCTTGTCCGAGTCAAGCTCAAAAATGCAGAAATTGTGAAAAGAAAAAAAAATCCTGATATGCATCCTAACCTATTAGAGTACAGTCTCCATTCATCAAATTGTTATATATCCAGAGCACTAGATTACCTTTTCGGATAATTGTATCTCAATTGGTAAATTGTTGTAGGAAAGTTTTATAGATAAAGAAATCCATCAAGGAATGAGGGAAAGTTGATTTGCTGTCCAGAGAATGCACAGAGGATTATATTTCTGTGAATTAAAAACAAAGACGAAGGAAGACACATTTTATTCCCTTCACTTTTGTTTTCCAATATCTACAATAGCTCTTAGAGAAGCATAAACTTTCAATGCATATTTGTTGATGATGTGAGATGGACGATGAAGTTTAATTACTAAAGGGATGGAAAACAAAATAAGTTCTACCTATATAATTTGTTGAATTTTTGCTTACACTTAAAGTCAAACCAAAATTAAAATTATGTTTTCCATTTTTTAAAGCAATATTAGTTCTTCTTGCTATTGATGGTTGGTGGTATTATATTACTAAATGGTATGATCCAATTTTAGTATTCTCATTGTTAAACCATGCACTAAGTAAAACATAGGGCAATGCTACATATGCTGATGTGTGGGCAATCAAGTTTGTATAGAACTGTTGTTGTGATGTTCTCTTTAAAAGTGTCCCCACACTGTTTGGACTATTGGAAAAATATCATGAATTTGTAAACAGTGCCAATGTGCTACTCATTGCTCAGTAGATTTCGAAGTCTAATATCATGACATGAGGATATTATCATGTAACTCACTTTCTAGAAGACAGATGTCGTCTCCAAGCTGTGTCCTTTCTTGATACAAAGAGAAAGACAAAGAGAGCTCTCTGAGGTCTCTTTCTTCAGCACTAGTCTCTTTCATAGAAGATCTGGGCTCATGATATTATTACAATTTCCATTAAAAGTTATATACCTTCTAATTAGTACTTCCATTGGGTGATTGGATTTCAACCCATGGCACTTGTGTATCAAACTTTCATGTAATACCATTGAAATGACTAGAATTCATGCTTACATTGAGGCCTCTCCTTTGCCTAGTCTCATTCTTCAGTCTTATCTCACTGCTTGTTTGGAATTATCTCCGTAATTGACTTTACATCTTTGTTGCATGACTCTTTTATGTAGATAATTTACTCATTCCCACCTTTATTCATTATCATATCCATTTCTCTGCTCTTTACCTAACATTTCAGGTTCTTCACAGCAACCTACCTCTTCCTTCTGTCATTACTAAGCCCAACCTGGAGCTCTTTATGTTCAATTCCTCCCAGACTCTCATAAGTATCTTCATAATACCATTAATATAGTCAGCAATATAAACTTTCTGGAATATGAACATAGCAATGTACATATACTAGCTTCAGTACTTCCAACAAAGGGATAGGAACATTGTATAATGAATCTTAGATTCATTTGGGTCATTGAGTTAAAGCATCAGCACCTTAAAAAAAATGAAAGTCTACTCCTTAAATAGCCCAGAAGTGGAGCGATTACATTTAAGGATCAAATAGTGAGAAATCAGTACAATTTCTGTATAGGAGGGATGGGATACACTATAGAACCAGGACTATGGAAGATTCAGTGAAGGCTGGACTCCATCACACTTTACAGCAGTCCTTGTAAAGAAATAATTATACTTAATGCACCTTAAAATTAACACATAGTAATAATAAAGAGTGGTAACAAAATGTAACTTCAAAATGTATTAATCATACAAGAAAGAAAAATCTATGTTCAGAAAATTTGACCTCTCAGGCTATCTTCAACAAATAGCAAATAGTGACTTAAGAAAGTATCACAGAAACTACAAAGCAAAAGTCAGCTCATGAAATTTGGAAGGGCCAAAGCAATGTCCATTTCAATATTTGTGCCTTGATTCCATTTACTGAATTCAACATTTGATAGATTCATAAGAGTACATTTTGAATAAGTCATTTATGTTGGCATTTTTCCTTTGAAAGGGCTAAACCTGTTCTTCTGTTTCATCTTCATTTGAACTCCCTAGTCATTTAGAAAAGAAAAGCTATAGTAGGAAGAATTTTTATATAGCATTTGATCTTCTAAATTTACAAATAAAAAATTACATTTGGTATTGTGAAGAATGCCTTTAATCCCAGGCAGAGGCAGGCAGATCTCTGTGATTTTGAGGCCAGCCTGGTGTAAAGAGTGAATTCTAGGACAGCCACAGAGAAACGCAGCATTGGGAAAAAAATTAAAGCAAATAAGATTAAATTACTTGTCTCAGCTTCATGGCACTTCCAGTGCAAAACTGTGGCTTTCATCTAGTGTAATGATCTTTGCTATGGATTACTATAAAAGAAAAACCACAAAACCTCATTTTGTAATATATTTCTTAAATGAAGGAAAATCCTAAAATTTTGACCTGCTGATTTCAGAAGAGTAGTCTCTTTTTGGAGAGTCTGATATTGTTATTTCATATGAGTAGATTCCTATCATTTTACCTCATGTTTCCGTTTAATTACTAGATCCCTGAAGCTACCAATGCCAAAATCTGACTTGAAAGCACAAACCTGAGCCAAGTCAGCACTGACTAAAATTCTGTAGCTTAAAATTTCTCAAAACTGCTTTATATTTGTTTCTCAGCATATCTGATAAATAAGTAGATGCTCAATTATGAACACCTATTTGTAATCAACTCTTTAGCACAATGCAAGAAAAAAGAAATGTAATTAAGTTAGGTTTAATTCAAATATATAGACCAAGGGAGTGTTGTTATGCCAGTTATTCAGAAGAGATACCTTTTCTGCTTTGTTTTGAAATTGTACATTTGATTCATTTACTGGAATTGCATGCAGTTCGTCAGTGGAAATAAAGAATTAAATTTGAACTACATGCCTTGATTAAATTCTTTACTGTGGTGACTATAATGTGAGAAATAAAGAGTGTGAGTTAAATGATGATTATAAAATAATATATTGACTATATGATTGATGTACATTATAATATCTATGGTTAATACTTAAACTGGAGAAGATGGAGCATGTTATCAATAGATTTAACAGTAAATAAACATCATCCAATTTAATTATGAACCTATGTGAAGAACATTGTCTTTCTATTTCCTAGGTGAAAGAGTCACAAACAGATGACTCTAGCAGTTGACAAAACTCAATAGTTCCAGATTTATAATCAAACTCTAGTCTTCCCACTCTCATAAGATAATGAACTTATTACCAATTTACTAAATATTCTTAAGGAGACAAAGACATTTTGAGGGAAACTTTGTAAACAATAAAAAGTATATCTCTGGTGTGCAATTACCTTGCATATAGACACTCTCAGAAAGGAAATCGTTACATAAGAAAAATTCTAGATAAGTGATTACACAAATCTCTGAGCGGCTTCAACTCTAAAGATATTGATCATAACATGACCTATGTTTATGTTTATATTGTTGTGTGTGTATGTTCATACACATTTATTCTAAGTTCACTGGAAAGTGTAAACACACTTCTTTAATCTCTTCATGATGATATTTATAAATATGCTCAATACAGACATAACTCATAATTTTTGAGACTTCCTGTGCTTTAATCAATATTTGCAAGGAATCATTAAAAATTATGAATAGTAACCAGTATATCATTTAATAAATACAAATAATTACATGATTATTAATGTATACCATGATATAACATTTGGTAAACCCATAATACATTATTATGTGGGGTGAGTATATTTACTGAATATATATGTAACAACATATTTAATTGCTCTTAGGTCATATCATATTTGCAAATTTTAAAATTTGTCCTAGTGTTAAAATTCATAATATTTGTGAGCATTAAAAGAACAGTAATTGTCTCCTTCTCAACAAAATGAAGACTCTTGAGCATCTTGAAAGCAAGAAAAAAAAAGAAAATCTTAGAAGAAACTTCTCAAAGTGTCTTGAGAAAGAGTCAGAAAACAGCACCCATTTCTGCTTCTCAGGTCTGTATATTTGTAGGCAAATCTCTTTACAACATTTTGAGTAATTTTCTGAAGAGCCAAATTACTGATCTTCACCAACAGGAGCAATTATCCCAACAGAATGCTTCCCTGTGAATCTAGCAAACACAATTAGAGAAGCACTAGCATAAGTTATGCTAAAATATACCACCGTATTTTGAATTTTTTTTCAGTGGAGAAGGTAACCTTAATGGTAGCCATCAAACATAGTGCTGGTCCTTTTTAGCTTACACATTTCTGAAATCGCTTGCAGTTAAGGTAAATGTGGTGGCAGCAATAATAAACTGACGGAAACTACCTGGCCTTTTAGCTTCTTTGCTCTGGGAGATGACCACTGTGCTTGCAAAAGCTGTCAATGTTTCTGTTGGTTTGATTTACCTGTTTAATTTGGGTTGCAATTAGGCCCAGTGGGTGGCAATGAGACTAGCTTTGTGTTCTGACAGCACCTGGTACATAGTTGGGTTTTCACTAAGTATTGAATAATAATCTGCAGAAATCAATTTAATAATTCCGAAGGGCCACTGTGTGGTGAAATTAATTATTAGCTGTGAGAATTATTGGGAAATATTACAGCTTAACGAACAACTGCTATACTTGGTGTCATTCTGTCCTAAGGGAACTTTCCTTGTATCTCACCCCTGTGATTTTTATTGCTACTATTGTTTGGTTGTGTTATTGTTTTTGTTGTTGTTGTTGTTTGGATGATTGTTTTTTTGTAATAGGGTGAACAAAACAATGGACTCCAAAAACGAGTAAAGTGCAAATCAGATCGGGAAAAGCCCAGGTCTCCTTGCAATATTGTTTCATTTTGTTCTTTGGAAGGTTGGCATGGGTGTTTGCAAAGCAGATGCAGCCCCCCAGGCAGTCCATGTGTCACACAGTCACCCCTGAAACTACACAACCAACGTAAGTACATGAAGTGCAAGCCCTGGGATCAGACATCTATGCAACTGTTAGATTTTCCAGTAGAAATGATAAGCTTTAAGCTTCAAATTGTAGCCCAGAGATATCAAGTGACTTTCATGACTCATGTATTGATTGAGCAGAGCATTTTACAATGTGTGGTGCTCTCCAAATCCTAAATAAGATGTAATTTCACTTTACAAGTATACACAGAAAACATCGTGCTTGGAACTATGCTATGTGTGCAAGATGGGATAAATATGTGTGTCTGTGTATGAACTGCTCTGTGCGTGTGAATATGGGTACACTTGTGCCATGGGGCAAACTCCTCTGTATGTTCTCACCTTCTACCATTTTTGAGATGTTGAGATAGGATTCTCTCTCTCTCTCTCCTCCCTCCCTCCTTCCCTCCTTCCCATCCCCCGTAGTGCATATGTCAGGCTAACTGATAAAGAAGCTTCCAGAAACAATCTGATTCTGATTCCCATATATATTTTTTATAGGAGCGATTAGATAAAAGGTGCTCTTGTGACTTCTCCCTTGTATGGGTTCTGAGGAATAAAACTCAGGTTTTCAAGCATGTATATAAGTGCTGTTATTAACTGAGCTGTCTTGTTAGCCCCTAAACAACATTTGCTATATTAATCTTAAAAATAATTGTATTTAATTATATACTATATCAATATCTAATATATAAATTAACACAAATGGTGTTGCTATCCACTGTACAACTTGAACTTGTTTTTAATTTTTTTTTACTTTAGTATGATTTTTATTCACTTTTTCTTTTCTATTTTCCTATTTTAGGCACCTGTTTGCAGAAATATTCCAATGTATTTTTCCCAGAGGAGTTTTGATCTCTCCCTCTAGAGCCCTTAATTTTCTCGGTTCTCCATAAAACTTACTTGCACATAAAATATCAAAATGATAGTAGAATCAGATTATAAATTAACAAAAGTATCTCACCAGGTTCTTAGGATGAGGAATTCAGTGTACAATACTTGAGTCTATACTGTAATATGAGGAAGTTTATCATGTGTTTTTCCTATGAATGAAAGATTAATTTGTCTATCTTTTCACCCTGGATACGCAAGGCAACAACAGACAAAGAAAGAATTGTGTCCCAGTGTAGTCAACCAGTGAGTTCATTAATGTTGTATACAGGAACATAGATTATTCAAAGAAAACATCACTAGAGAATCCTAATTGCAGCATGGGTTACTATGAAAACTCTACCAATCAAAAGCCCCACTGGCTCACTTTGGGGCTGTTTGAATAATCTCCACCAAGTCAAACTTTAACCCCTGCATAAGTTCAGGGAGAAGAGGGCTCCATAGCCCAGTGCATACCACCCTTCCATGAGGGAATATTGATATACCCCATAGGCTAGGGGTCCTGTTTGGACAGTCACACTTGATTTGATTCAAGATAGTGGTGTGTTCAACCCAGTGAAAATTGTCAAGTCACATCCAAGCATTATTTTCAAAAATGAAATCGTGAAGTAAATGAATTTATTTAAAAGCCCCAACCTCAGTTTGTAAGTCTATTCTTTGCGGAAGCAAAGAGACTTGCTTTTGATTCCCAGCATCTGCAAGAGAAGCCAGGAATAAATGTGCATCTCTATCCTAAGTGTTGCGGTTGGCTGGTTGATGCAGTAGGATGACTTAAACTCAGGGATCAGCCAAATCCAGGCACTTCAGATTCCACCGGACAGTGTGCATCAAAGGATAAAGGTGTACAGTAAGCAAGGACAGACATCTGACATCAACCTCTGACCTCTACCCAAAGACACACATCCATGAACCCATATTCAGAAGTATATAATACACATACAACACATATACAATAGCATATAACACAAATACATACCACACACAAAATTCCTAGTAGTATTATCTACATTCCACTTGTTATGTATTGCAAAATGTCTTAGCAAGTATTATTGGTCTTAAGATTATAGGTAACACTAAAATAAATAGCTACATATGATTTTATCATCTGTAATAGAAATATAACATTTTAATATTGCATAAAGCAGAACCATTACTTACTTGTAAGTAAAAATGCATTGTTTCTACATATTTATTTCTTTTATTCTACTGAACACACCTTTTTCTTATATCCCCTTGCATTGAGAACTAATGGTATACAGTATGGTATACAGATACTTTTCATTCTGTTGTAAATATCAACATTTGAGTTACATACATCATCCTTAAAATTTTGTGAGTCATTACATGAATAATTTTCTAACTTAACACACTTCAATGTACTCTATATTTTACTGTTTGAAATTAAATGCCATGTGACAAAGTTTAAGTGGAGGGTATTTTCTATACTGAAAAGAATTGTAGAAAGGAGAAATGGAAAGAGGGAAACTTATCTCCAGGGACAGGAGTAGAGGAAATGTAGGTGGGGGGAACAGACAGAGAGAGAGAGGGAGAGAAAGAGAGAGAAAGATGGAAGATGGTCAGGGCCCTTTTAGAAGGGAAAATAGTGAGTAGGCACAGACTGTGCCTTAGTGGTTGCAGCTGAGGACTACGTATCCTGTCAGAACTCCAAAAGCAGGCCAGTACAAATGCCTAAATACTAACAATTTTATGTACAACTTTAAGGAATTTCATCTTCAATATTCACAAATTAGCTGTTTGGGCAATTACAATTTTTAAATATGAAAGGTTACACTCAAAATGCATGGAAATATTATCCTGACATTACAGACAGATACACACAAAAAAAACATGATGTGTTTTACAGTCCTGATGAGTGTTGTTTCAGGAAAGTAAGAAAAAAGTGCATGTGTGTGCCAATGTCAAGATTGTTTATTGCACAGTAGGTCCCTTGCTCTCTGCCTCAGTGGCATTGTTACGACAAATATCAGGGAAACCTTTCATAGCTGTGTTCCTGTCTAGCACATCTGGAGAATGGAGTGATAGTTCAAAATTGATCTCTTACTCTAGGTCTTTACACTACAGTTGCGGCTGTGTTGAATTCAACAGTATCCTAGACTGACAGCACCAAGACCACTATATTATATCTAAAAATCTCTGTAATGACTTTGCTGACCTGAGAACACAGTTCTCTATTCAAATTCCTATCACAAATGCACAAAGTTTGAAGACAGGCAGATTGCCATGTTTACTGCAGTGTCAAGTAGCTTTCCAGCCAGTGGAACAATATAGGAATTTGAGGGTGAAGACCTAGCAGAACAGTCCATCCAAAGAGCAAAGGTTACAGTGTCAGGCATTTAAAAGACTGTTTCACCAACTGGAGTCAAGTGCTACCCACAGACTTATTTTTTGCAAATATCTCAGGATCATCTTGTGAAGCCAAGCATGTGACCCTTCTTCCTGGTGCTAACACAGCTCTATATATGTGCTGCTCTCCCTAAAGAAAGATGATTGATATAGGAAAACAGAAAATCAGATTGGATACCCAACTCTATTCTTCCCACAGGAAATCTGTGTTTATTTTCTCACTATTTTATACAAGAAACAAAGCTTACCATACAAAACTTCTCATTGTTTTTCAGAGATAATACACTCTTGAATTTAAAAGGATGTTTCTTTTGTTTTTATCAACAAGGTTCATGAAAAACAAGGCTACACTACAAAACAGCATTGTTTATGAAGCTTTAGTTTTCTGCCTTAGTAGGCATACTAGGCACTAATTGGTACAAGTTCAGAAATGCTTTTATGTCTCTTTTGTTTTATTTCAGTTTTAATCCTTGACTAGAAATTTCTATTTAAAACTGTTGTGCCTATGTGATGCCTTTTTTCAAGCACATTGACTATATTTCAATGAAACGAGAAAATAACATTTTCAGCATCATCTGATAGAACTGTATTTTAGTCATAAAGTATATGTTGACATTTGTAAACATGTAAAGACATATGAATATATTACATATCTCATTTCCTTGTGTATGTGTTTATGTTTATATGGCAGGCTACCTGGATGAGAGTAAAATATAACTTTGTAGGAAACCATTCAGGTTTTATCTACCATTGGGATTCAGGAAAATATTTTTGCACATTTGCAAAGACAAAATCAGAGAAGTATATTTCTTCCAAAACAAACATTCAAGGACAAACTCAACTAAAAGATTCAGCAAATTGCTTTTCTTCTAGCTCTTCTAAACTCTAATTCTTGAAATATATAGTATGTTTTTATTTTAAAAAGAGGCATGTACTTCTACACATCCAAAATCAGAAGGGTAATATCTAACAGCAGAAATGTGTATATTTAATTCAGTAGGTTCATTTTTTGATATCTTGTAGTCAGTAATCCATCTCATAATTATGAAATTTGTGTATTTATTTACACATTGTTTTCTTTTTCAAAGGTCATATTGTTGCTAAATCTCAAAAATATATAAAAGATCTCATTAATTCAATCTGAGAAGTAAGATATATAAACATTTCAAACACCTACTAGCATATATGTGAAAACCATGATCATTGAAGAAAATTAAAAATTGACCTTGAAGTTTACATCTAACATCCTACATAGCAAAGGGGACAGATAGTAAAATTAATTGCAGTTATTATCTCTATTACAGGTACCATCATAAAATTTATTGTGGGAATTTTATTGAAGCAAATAATATATCAATGGTTAGTCTAAATGTTGTAATGTATGCAACCCATTGAAAGGTATTCCTAGAAAAATTGCATTGATACATTTGTATGTAGAGCCAAAAAATAATTAAATACTCCCTATCATAGCATGAAAAGTCTCTCATTTGCCCTTCATCAGACACCAGACGGAGATATCCGAGAGAGATTCTTCTTTCCAGTGTCCTGGCCTTTGAGGTGCTTCTGGATATCCAGGGGAAAAAAGACTAGAGAGAGAAATCAGCAGGTAGTCTTCACATTGTTTTCATGGCTCTAGCAGAAATTTTTTCCTAAAATCACTGAAGTATGTAAGACTACAATAGACTTGAATACTGAGAGGTAGGAACATTTGAAATATATTATAGAATATTGAATATATTTAACTGAAATGCATTGAACATATACTGAATTAAAGATATTGAAATATATTACAGAATATGAAGGTTTTCCTAAAGAACTTAATGTCTGTTAATACCATCTCACCCTGTCTTTACAACTGCCATTACAACTCTGAAATTTCCTGTTACTGTGTCTGTTTCAAATCCAGAGAAAGAAAGCTGTATTGCCTGATGCAAATGCATCCAATTTGTTAAGTCCCGAGTCAGCTTCCACTTCCCGTGACTCTAATACTTAAAAAAAAGAATAAAGAACTTATGAGCAAAGGGGAGTAAACATCATGACGGGAAAACCCACAGGGACTTGTGGAGGTCACAGACTCTAGACCAACAACAGCTGGGGAGCCTGCATGGGACCTAACCAGAACCAGGCCCTTTGCGTATGAGCGACCTTTTTGTAGCGTGGTCTGTTTGTGCGGCCCCTGGAAGTGGGACCAAAATTTATCCCTAGTCCCCAGAGGAGGCCTTCCCTTTCTGAGGAGTGAATGGGGATGGGTTGGAGGACATGTGGTTGGTATGTAAAATGAAATAAAAAATAAAATATAAGAAAGAACCTTTGTTTTCATTCAAAAATCCTTGCTGTTCTATATTATTCTTCTTGAAGCTGACTTCTTGCGCCCAAATTTAACTCAATCACCAGGAAGTTAATATTTATAAACCATAAACACAGTTCTTGACCACAGTTAGAATCCTCTATGTATATTCTAGGTGTTTTAGGAAAAGTCACCTATGAAGTCTGAGTTTCTTTGTGGGTGGTCCATTTGTTTGCTTGCTTGCTTGCTTTGTTGATGTTGTTGTTGCTTTGAAAGGTTACTGGAAGAGTGCTTCTGGAGCCTGAGATCACAGTTGCACCCCACCACACCTGGCTGGAAGTGGGTGACCCATGATCAATTTTTCCTGACTGGCTGTAAGATGGTAAAGGTATGTGTGATGTCTCAGTAGGTCTGGTTTACTATCAGTAATCATTGCCACCTGGAAAGCTTGCATTTCTTATCTTATTACTTTTATTATTTGAAAGCCCCATCCATTTATAAAGTGTATACTGATCTCATCCGTCCACTACTACCTCCCCACGCCCTCCAGGGCTCTAACCCAACTTCATGCACTCTTTTTATGAAGACTTGGCATGTATTGCCATATCTTTGATTACCTTAAATTTGTTTCCCAATTTGCTTTAATCAACTGACAACAACTCTCATCTGATTTACCTTTGTGGTCCTTACTGAGCCAAAAAGGATAATATCAGTAGTTGAAATTCTGTTTTGTCAAGTGTATTTGACATTTTTCACATTATTTAGACTTGTATTTTATTTTTAGCCTTGAGAAATAAATACCTCCATGTTAAAAATTGAAAATGTAGAAATTACTAGATGCTTATTGTAAAAGAGGTACCTAATAAGTATTTTGAAACTGAAAAGTAAATGAATAAATGAAGGAGTGAACTATAGTTATATTTCTCTTAGCTTACCTTGTCTCCACTTACTTATGAAATTTGCTTATCCTTAATTTTATTACCATCCTCATCATTCTGTTTTCTCTTTTTATTTTAAATTTATTTCTTCTTCAGTCTTGGAAAAAATATGAGCTAATGTAGTAATCACAAAATATACTGACAAATTCTATTTCCCTGGATTTATGATCTGATTCTTCAATTGTTCAATTCTAAAATAGCACATAATGTATATCAACAATCACATGTAAGAAACTGTGAATAGCTGTTTTCTTTACTATCTGTGTGAAATACAGATATTACAAATAGAAGACTGTAGGGGAAGCTGTAGCCACGCCTACTTAGGGGCTGGCTACAGGTGTGCCTGACCACGCCCTCACAAGCTTTCGAGGGCGAGGGTGTTGTCAGAGGACGTAGGGTGACTGCGGTTTCGCTTTCGGTTTCTTTTTTGGACTTGTGTACAGACTGCTGCCACGCTTGCTGGCTAGGTCGCTCTGTTAGTAAGGCTTTTCCCTATTAAATACCCTTGTATTTCTACCTGACTCCGTATTTGTAATTTCCCACTATAGAAGACATATTTCTCCCATAACACTCATGCCACTATTGCGAGAGTAGGCATAACTCAGTTGCTATTATCTTTTGATAGCTGTTGTGAGAGGGAAAGTCAGTTTTCTTTAACATGGGCACTTACAGATTGGCTATTCCCAAGTACAAGCCACACACGCCTACGGAAACAGTTGTGGAATAAGAAATAACTGGCCTCTTGATGGGGAAAAATATGAAGAATACTCAGTTGGGTGGATAGAAAGTTGGAGAGGGTTGTTTCAGGAAAAGGGTGATTATGCTCAAAATACATAGTATAAAAATTTCAACAAGTAATGGAAGAAAAGGGGTGGTGAGGAGGACATGAGGGAGCAGGAAGTTTGAGTTGGGGGAAGAATAGAGGAGAGCAAGATAAGAGATACCATAACACAGGGAGCCATTATAGGTTTAAAGAGAAATCAGGCACTAGGGAAATGTCTGTGGATCTACAAAGATGACACCAATAACAATCCAAACTACAGAGGAGAGGCTACCTTAAATGCCCTCCCTCTCCTGATAATGAGATTGATGACTGACTTTTATGCCATCCTATAGCCTTTACCCGGCAGCTGGTGGAAGTAGAAGCAGACACCCACAGCTAAACACTGAACTGAACTGGAATCTAGCTGCAGAGAGGGAGGAGTGAAGAGCAAAGGGATCCAGACCAGGCTGGTGAAACCCACAGAAACTGATGACCTGAACAAGGGAGAGATCTTGGTCCCAGATTGATAGCTGGAAAATCAGCATGGGACTGATCCAAGCCCCATGAATGTGGGTGTCAGTGAGGAGACCTCTGAAATATATAAGGCCTTTTATAGTAGATCAGTACTTATCCCTAGCATAGGAGTAGACTTTGGGAGCCCATTCAACATAGAGGGATTCTCCCTGAGCCTAGTCACAAGGGGGTTGGCCTAGGCCCTATCCCAAAGGACTTGACAAAATCTGAAGCCCCCTTATGGAAGGCTTCACCCCCCCCCTTGGAGAGCAGAAAGGGTATGGGATAGATAGGGTGTTAGTTGGAGGGGGGGTAGGAGAGGAGGGAAGGCAAAGGGAACTGGGATTGACATGTAAAATAATCTTGTTTCTAATTTAAATAAAAAATGGAAAGAAAAAATTTCAAAAAGTTACTGAAAGTATCATTTTAATATATATAAATTTCTGATGTTCTATGTATATAAAATCACCTACTTTATATAAAGACATAATTTACACTAACATAATTTTATAATTATTTATAAATAATATGTATGTAATACTTACATACATATGTACAGAGCAGCGAAAGGACTTAAACATTGTTTACCTAGAAAATGTAGATAATTAAGTGTTTTGGGATAGTAAGTGAATAGGTAGTATTAGAACAATGACAGTAATAAAGTCTCATATTCCATTACCAGGTATAAAATAATAAATATGGGTAGTGAGTAAAATTCATTTTCATGCCTATGTCTTAAAAATCATTAAAACCGAGAACCAACTCCATGCAACAGTATATAACAAAGCCAAGTTTATTTTTAAAATGTACTTACAAACAAGCATAATGAAGAAAACAAAGTGAAATATAGTAAGAATATAATCAAAATAAATTTCAATTTTCATCTTTATGTGATAGTTTCCTTAAATTTTATGATTTACCTTTATGTTGTTATAAGGCTTTCACCACTGGTAAATGTTTTCTTTCATGAACTGAAGTTTTTTCTACATCTAAACAAAATTTTCCTTTATTGTAGGGTGGAAATGTTAGTGTTCCAATGTGTGTTTTATACTTTAAAAATTAACTCGATGGAACAGTGATCTAATTGCTAATTTATTGAGTACACATGGAAGCAGAGACAGTTGTAGCAATGCAATCATATTCCTAAATAGTTTAAAGATATTTATGGCAAAATCACTAGGAAACATTCATTCATTCCAGTTACTTAACTTCTCAGTTCAATTAAACATGCCTCTGATATTAAACATCTATGAGAAAATATATCATTTCGCCTTTTCAAATTCATGCTGACTTTTACAGAAGGCAAAATGAAAACTAAAGTTATACCTGGTTTCTGATAGTTCTTACTGTAGCATCTGAATTTTGTAGACATTGATTTCTTTTCTTTTCTTTTTCTTTTTTTTTCTGCTTGTGCAGTTCAGCTGTTGTCAATGAGACTAGGGAGACAGCAGAGGGAGCTCAAGCTGCCTACGTGTTCCCAGGAGCCGAATGACATCATCAAGCATCCTGAATCAGAAAGTACGCTGTATTATTTAATTTATCGAAGCTGTATTTAAAAAATAAGCTTCAGTAACCGTTTGACTATTTGCCACTGATTCCATCAACTACTTTGAATGTTTCTTTAACAACATAAAAGTAGGGTCAGTTTCTACAATATTTATCTAGAGAGAAACGTGAATGTGAGAGAGAATGCAAAGTCCTTTGCAATTGTGTGTTTTCTGAGCTTGGGGCTCACATTCTACCTCCTTTCTTACAGGAATACGCCCACTGTCTTCCCCACAGCACCGGCATTTTATAAGTGATGAAAACCTTTTGTTAAGCCATTGTGGCATTTGTTTCTTCATCACTCCATTGTCGTTTTCACTGTAAAAGAACTGGATGGAAAAATATGACCTAAAGCTAAGCCAATGAAGTTTTGAAATTTGCCTTTGGGGATTGACAAAAATAGATTTATTTCACCATCCTCATCACTTACTGATGCAGTCATGTTGCTTAAGAAGTCCCCAAACCAGCCCCCCAGGAGGGAAAGCTTGTGTTTGGCCTGGTGATAGTGACATATTAGTCATGCTGCCTTTCTGCTTTTGAAGAATAAAAAGACTAGCTTTACTTTCATAGCATTATACACTGCTTGTGAATCGCATATTTTAGAGTATTTCTAATATTACGTGAAATTAGAATCTACTTGTCATTAATATTTAATGTTCTTCAGTTTGGAAATTTTGTTTTGTTTGGTTTTGTTTACTTGGTGCATTCTATAATAGCAAAAGAAATCTCTATTTTGTAAGCGTAGAGGAAAATCCCCAGCATTTTATTGACCCAGCATCTAGCCATGAGTTTGTTATAACTCCTTCTGAAAAATCATTGTAGAGTTATCATGAAAGTGTTTACTATTGTTAAATCTTTATTTAGAAACAAATCACAGGTGATTATTAAATAGTATACTTGAATACTTTTCAAGAATTTATTCGTTATTATTTGCTGTGCTATATAATGAACACCTCTATCTGAATCCTACTTTATCAATGTTCCTTTCATTATTTTTGTCTATTGATGAATACTGTCTTCATTTTGAGGCTCCTATTACTGACACTACTTTCTCTGCTAATGTGATGAGTTTCAGACAACTCCCTCCATTCTTTGATTCACTAGCTCTTCACCTAAAATAGCCTCTGAAAAATAATATGTATGAATATACTTACACATATAATTCATTTACTATTATTATACTATTATTTACTGTCTATTATACTCAATGACACTGTAACTTATAGAACTTTTAATTTCTCTAATCTCTCTCTCTCTCTCTCTCTCTCTCTCTCTCTCTCTCTCTCTCTTTCTCTCTCTCAAAGCAGATTAGGACATTGCCACATGCAAAGACATGGTTTAGGTTTAAGATGTTACCCTTGACCTCATATGCAGTAAAATAAGTGGTCATACTGACAGGATTATCTGCATCAAATTTTCACGGAAATGTATATGGATTGAAAGAAGGACACTAAATACATTTTTTCCATGAGATGGTATATATAAAATATGGGTTCTCAAAATCAATCTTTTAGGATTTCAGATACAAGTTTTAAAAATTATCACATTTTCTTTGAGGCAGGTTGGGACTCTATGTTCCATTTGCCTCCTGTGTGCTGGGGTTTCGTCTAGCTTGAACTTGTACAGGTGATGCGAATGCCGCCACAGTCTCTGGAAGTACATATGGCCATCTTCCCCGCTGTGTCTACATGGTGCTATTTCTTTGGAGTTGTCCACCACCTCTGGCTTACAATCTTCAAGCAATCCTGCAATCTTCAGTCTTCTCTCCCCTCCTCCACATAGATCTCTGAGCAATGAGCAGAGAGGTGGGATTGAAAGGGAAAAAATGTTGATCATGTTGTTTCCAATGTAGCGACACTGGATTTATTAACCACACTGTAGGACAGACCTCCTGCTGAGGAGTAGTTGCCTAATACAAACCCAACTCCATGATTTCTTTTGTGCTTCTCTCTCTCTCTCTCTCTCTCTCTCTCTCTCTCTCTCTCTCTCTCTGGTTTGCTTTTTGTTTTCATTTTTGTTATTTTAAGAGAGAGAAGGGACACAAAGTTGGGTGGATATGAATGGGGCAATACCTGGAGGGAGTTGGCATAGAGGAATAATATGATATTAATGCATGTATGAAATTCTTGAAGAATAAATAATATCAGAAAATATAATCACATTCTCTAAGTAAACATAAACATATGCATGTGTCCTTCTGTTTCGTTAGGCTAAAGGACAAGGGGGCAATGTTCTGAATAAAAAACATGGAGGGGCTGCAGCTATAGCTTAGTAGTTGCAAGAGCATGCTGCATTGGAAGAGGGCCGGAGCTCTCCTCCCAGAATCTGCATCTTGTAACACACAACCACTTGTAGCTCCATCTCCAAAGCACCCATGGTCCTTTACTGGCCTCTGCCAACACCGCATATCATGTACAAACCGATACATACATACATACATACATACATACATACATACATACATACATGCATACATGCATGCATAATTACCATAGAAAGTCATAAGGAAAAAGAAACAAAAAGAATAAAAGGGGAATTCATAAAGATCTAGAGATCTTGTCACATAAAGTGATGCCACATGAAAAACATGTTATCTTTTACTTGATTTTTTACACATTTTTATTTTTAGTTTCTTTGAAAGATTCTAAAGGTGCTATACAGCTCCTGAAACTGTTCTCAGAATACAATGAATAATTTACCTGAATTTCTTGGCACACTGCATTGTACAGTGTCCCTCGGATAAATGTAAGATACCTGTAAACTTTTCTCAGATAGATGTAATTGTATTGGCAATACTTTTCAACTTCATGATCATTATTCTCTCAGGCATGCTGAATTGGCCTTCTGTTAAAATAAATTTTGAACAGGCGGGTGGATACATGCTATATAAATATCATATACAGTTATATGATAGATTATAGGTAGTAGGCAGATATTTTATTGAAACTCTAGCCATACGAAAGAAGATAATACACATCAATCAGAAATATGCTTTTTCTGATTGTTTTAACTTGATAATAAGGAAATATTGAAAAGATAATATATGTATACTCTGACAACATACATTTGATGCTAGTTAGAGACCTTATAAGTGAGTGCTTAATATCTATGAGCAGCAGACAGTTCCCTCGTTCCACTCTTCTTCTGTCTTGCCTGCTGTATCACTGTCATTCCCTTGGAACCCATATGTAACATGCTTGTCTGGATACTGAAGCTTCTCTCTTCGTTCTAACATTTTTAATAGAAGAGCACCAGGAAGGTCTCCTTTTGTACTTTACTCATTTTCAGTAGATATCCCTAGCCTGAATGTGAGAGATAGCATACCACAATAGCATAGGCACCACACAGCCAGGTTGATATGGGTGACTCCTTTCTCTTGTCTAAATGCCTTTCACTATGTTTCAGGCTGAATTATTTTCTGATTACTTATTTTGGATTTAAAATTGTATCAGAAAATATTAATTGATAGATATTCCAGAAAATGGATGAAAATGGATTTATAGTTTTTGTTGGTAATGTTTCCTGGTTACTTTAAATACTTGACTGAAACTAATTCCATTAAGCTCTAATAATGTTAGAAAAAACTGCTCAAAATAAAATACTAAAATAGTTTCTTAAATATTGGGCAGAAAAAGAAAACAATATAGGGCACATGGTGGTCCCGTGATAGATGTGGAAATGTGTACTAGCATTAATAAACCAACAAAATTGTATTCATATAACATGAAGATAAAAATATAGAACCTATGTTGGCCTTTAAGGTTCAAAATGTGCATGCAAACATCTATACCTGGATAGTGCGCAGAGAATGGAGGCAAGGCCTTGTACCACTCAACTCTAAATGGAACGTCTTGGTCAAATCTTTCTCCTCAGGGCTCAAGGAACCCTGCAGAAGAGGAGGTAAAAAGATTGAAAGGGCTAGAGGAGACAGGAAGACACCAAGAAAGCAAAGACTTCTGGCCCTTGCTTGGGCAAGGAACATATGACCTCACAGAAAAGTAGGGGCACACAAAAGACCTGCATAGGTCCAGGCTAAATAGGTCCCCAGCACTGAGAGGAGAAGTGGACATAGGACCACATCCCTAACCCAGGAACTATTCTGGGTACATAACCACTGGCAAGTGAAAAAAATAATTTTTCTCCAATGGAATCTCACCAGATGTATAAACCAGTCACAAGGGCAGGTCCCAAGACCAGTAGTGGATGGCCAACACAAAGGTACAAAATGGCTTTGTCACTTTTTTTTTTTAACCTTAAGTGTCCTTTGAGCACACTTTGTGGTTTCAAGTTTTATGTTTTCTTGGGATTTCCGTGTGTACAAACATGTGTGTGTTTGTGTCTGTGTTGGTGTGTCGGTCTTGCTTTATCTTTGCCTCTTTTTCTTCTGTTTGTCTGTATTGTCTCACTCTGGTTTGTAGTTTTTTAAAATGTTATTTTATTTTACAGTATTACCATTATCATTTTTACCATGCCTATTTACATTCTGAGGAGAGAGATAAACAAAGAGTGTGGATTTGGGAAAGTGGGGAAATAGAGATGATCTGGGAATTCTTGAGGGAAGGGAAACTGATCAGAATATATTGTATGAAGAGAATATCCATTTTAAATTTAAAAGCTGTAAAAATATAATAAGTTCTGTCCACATTAATCACTGTACATATTTAATGAGACACCGACAATTTCAAAGACCCTGGGAGACATACATCAGGCTGAAAGAAACTGGCTCCATGATTTGAATGGGATTTTGATCGCATTTGTGTCCTCTCACAGAGTTTTATAATGTATTGCAATCTCTGCTACGGGACTTTCTCTAGCTTCATGGCAGTCAGGTTGTACATTTGCTGGGTCCTGATTTAGTGGTGTGGCATTCAGATATAGTGAAGGAGCTATACTTGCAATTGCACGTGCACATGCTGTGTTGGGAAGGTTCCTTTAATGCGTTTACCCTCTCCGTCATGCAGACAGGACGGGTGGTTGCCAGGCGAAGCAGAACATGAAGGGAACAGACTCAGTGTCTGGCCTCGATAGTCCACAGGAACTGAGTTTCTGTGCTTTCTTTCAGAGTAGAAATCCTAGAACTATTAATACTGGACAACCTGGGAGAACCTGACTTTGTAATCCATTTCCTCCCCAGCACCTTGGAAATACTTAGGCAACTTCTCCCACATAATGGGGAAATTAGACGCAAAAAAGTAGCATCCAAAACTGTGAACATCAAACTGTGCAATGAATGGAAACTCTGAAGTCGTCATATGAAAATAAAATACGAGCTTTCCCACACCTCCTTTCTGATTTTCAGTGAATTTCACCATGCTTTCCAGACACCTAAATGAAGACTTCTGTGAATAAATTGTGAACGTATCTCCTTGATAAGTTACTTTAACATATTTTAGGTGCTTATAATAATAATTATACCATTTTGATATCCAGTGAACTATTGCTTATAAGAAGGAGCAGACAATAGAACAAGCACAATCCAAGTTATTAATAATATGAACATCCTCTAAAATACATTTAGATCACATTTGAAAGTGTGGAAATAATATGCATTTTTCCTCAGTAATGTTGGTTTGTAATGTTATCTCCGGCCTGCAGGCATGGTTCAGCAGCTAAGAGCATTTGTTGCTCTTGCAGAGGACCAGAATTCAGTTCCTAGCACCTGCTTTATGCCTCGTCATCATCTATAACCCCAGAACCCAGGATCGGACACCTTCGTCTTAACTCAGCAGACACCATGCAGGCATGCGGTACACACATATACAGGTAAAATACTCATACACCCAAAATAAGATGAACCAGTCTAGAATTGTTATTATTTTATTTATTTATTTATTTATTTATTTATTTATTTATTTATTTGGTTTTTCGAGACAGGGTTTCTCTGTGGCTTTGGAGGCTGTCCTGGGACTAGCTCTTGTAGACCAGGCTGGTCTCTAACTCACATAGATTCTCCTGTCTTTGCCTCCCGAGTGCTGGGATTAAAGGTGTGTGCCACCAACGCCCGGGTCTAGAATTGTTGTTTTTAAACAGCTATTGAAGGAGTTCTCAATACCATAAAGCTCTATCCATAACACTGAGGATTTTGGATAGCATATAAATTTTGTTATCTCTTACTACACTGCTTTCTAACAATAAAACACTACTCAAAACATTTCTGACTCACTTCAAAAAGAAATTCTTGTTCAATTGTATCTTACAATACTTTCATGTACCTTTGCAGTGAACACCTATGACTCAGTCTGAAAAAAAACTGCATATACATATGTAAACAAGAGAAAAGACAATAAGGAAATACCAAACACAGTCTGGAGAGAGCACTGAACTAGATGACCCCTCTCTTTTTTAAATGTACTTGCCTACTAGCTTTATAGGAGAATTGGGAAATAATTTAAATCCTCATTCCCAGATACAATCAGGCTGTGTAGATGTACTTGAAATTGTTAGAAAACAGTGAAAACAACTCTAGGATATTGCAGCTCTAGTTGTTGAATCAGATCCACTTCTCATGGAGGCCCTTTGTTTATCCTGATACCATAAACAAAGACACACAATGGAACTTGGGTTCCTTTAAGTGCTTCAGCCTGCAAACCAGAAAATAGACTGATTATGGGGAAGCATTTGACATTTCTTAAAAATTTAGAATTATACAAGTGATACAAACATATGGAAATAGTAAATTATAGGATAAAAACAAGATAGCCAATGGATAAACATAACTGTAACATTTAAATATACACATATATACAAATATGTATGCATATATAGTATGAAATCAGCAAGAAATGCTGTTAAATGTGTAAAAATTTAGAATTCCTGTGAAAACTTGAGTTTATTCAAGTAATATTCATATATAATTTCAAGCAAATGTATTATACTAATTTTAAGGACAAAATGGCATATATTTTAATATTCTTTTTATATTTCTTTATTACCTCCATTGTCTTGCTTAAATTTATAGTCTCAATATTCAACACAAATATGAAGATCGTTTTGATAGAATTCTCCTAATCTTAGCTATTGACTTCTGGAGACACAAGCATCGGAGCAGATTTAACTATTTAAGAACAGGACATGCTATGGCATATTTTCATTAAAGAAGAAAATTGATAGCCAAACTGAGAAAATTTAATGAATAGATGACAATCGGTGACACATGTCAATTCCTACTGAAAAACACTGGCTACCTTGTAAAGAAGAAATGTATTATGTGAGTTGCAAGATATGATTAAAAAGAAAAATATTTCATCAAAGAATAAATATGTGTCTGTTACTTAATAACTGTCTTCAATGAAGATGGCTTCATTTTAAGTCTTGAAGCCTAAGTAAATAAAGAAGGAAAACAAAATTATGCACTGACTCATATTATTCTAAGAAGAGTTAGACTCATGAAAATACCAAGTTAAAAACACAGAAGAAATTTTACATGACAGTTAAAGGATTGTACATATAAATATGTTCATTACAAGTCAATTTAGACTATGAGATTCTGTCTTTACATTGTGAGAACATATCTTCCACAGCTTCAAATACACAAAAATACTTCGAACATAAAAACTGTAAGAGCAACTATGCAGTTTAAATCTACTGTCCAAAATTTACACCCAAATTCTATAAGAAGCATGAAATATGACGAACTATATTTTTCAAAGATCTAGCATCAGTGAATACTCATTTCTACTTGTTATACTGGGTATCTTGAGAGGACCCTGTAGAGTTATCCTCTGGTCATTAACTTTACACCCCAGTAGCTCCTTGACTTTGGATCAGAAAATCTTGATATTCAGGGAACATTCCTGCATCCCCACAGTCCTCTGACAATCCATTAATCAGTATTGATGCTAAAGCTTTTGACATTTTGCCTGGAAAATGTTTCCTCACTGAATAACACTATGAAGCTTCTGTTCTTTTTCTTTTTAATTTAAATTAGAAATAATCTTGTTTTACATGTCAATCCCAGTTCTCTCTCTCTCCCCACCTCCCCTGCCCCCCACTAATCCTCTATCCCATCCCTTTTCTGCTCCCCAGGGAGGGTGAGACCATCCATGGGGATCTCAATGTCAGTCATATCATTTGGAGCAGGGCCTAGACCCGCCCAGTGTGTCTAGGCTGAGAAAGTATCCTTCTATGTGGAGTGAGCTCCTAAAGTCCATTTGGGATAAATACTGATCCACTACCAGAGGTCCCATAGATTTCCCAGACCTCTAAACTGACATCTACATTCAGGGAGTCTGGAACAGTTCTATGCTGGTTCCCCAGCTATCAGTCTGGGGGCCATGAGCTCCCCCTTATTCAGGTCAGCTGTTTCTGTGGATTTTTAAAGCCTGGCCTTGACCATTTTGCTCATCATTTCTCCCTTTCTACAACTGGATTCCATTTCAGTTCAGTATTTAGCTGTGGGTGTCTGCTTCTGCTTCCATCAGTTACTGGATGAAGGCTCTAGGATGGCATATAAGGTAGTCATCAATCTCATTATTGGGGAAGGGCATTTAAGGTAGCATCTCCACTATTTCTTAGATTGTTAGTTAGGGTAATTCTTACTGATCTCTAGTTCACCACAAACTGGGTACTCATCTGCTAGTCAAAGGCAGACGCTCAGGCAGAACAATTAGACGGGTCCCAACATAATCTTTTGGCAAGGAAGGAGGGTGAATCCTTGACTGAATGCTCTTAGATAATGCAGAAATATTATATTTCCACACCGTGGCAGAAGAAATTTGGACATTTTACAGACTAATTTACTCATTATGATGTTCTACATATTCAATAAAGTTGTGGATATATCTTTCTTGTTTTTAATTCTGTTATTTTTTTAACAGTCCTGGGCAATTAACCTAGGGCCTCCTACAAGGTAAGCAATCACCTTACTACCAAGCTGCATTTTCCATCCTGTAAGTGTTGATTCCATGTGGCTACTGTATAATGCAATAAAATGGTACTGTAAGTTTCTGTTCAAGATCCTAATTTCAATAACTTTAGATTTAAACCCTAATATGGGGTTGTTAAGTCATATCGCTCTTTTTTGTTGTTAATTTTATGTATGTGCAATACTCTTTTACATAGCTTATATGACCTTTTACTTCCCTACAAAATAGTGTGAAACCTGTCTAATTTCTTTACAGTGTCATATCCCCAAAATTTAATATTACGTGAGTCACTTAAAACCACTTCCATGAGATAAGAAAAGTCATGCTCACAGAAAAGCAAAAATAACCACAAATGTCAGGGTCTAGCCAGTGGAGAAATGCATTCAATTTTAAAACTGATAAAATCTTAATCATGCTGAATGAATAATTATAATAATAATATGTTAATAGTATAGTTATAATAATTAACAGAAGGCTACCATGTAACATAGTGCCCAAAATTACCCATATGTTGATGCGATTGTGAGGATTTGTTGAGCTTTTAGATTGCATGGCTGTTCCAAACATTCATATACCAAACACACAAACATATACCCTCCACATCACATGCTACAGCAAACTACAAGGCCCTAAGGTAACTTTCAGAAGTGCCAGCTTTGTGTACTGTGTTGGTTATGGTACTGAATTAGAGGTAGTGGCATATGTTCCAACTTTTACATTGCAAATATTTGTTTATGTGTTTCTTTGTGTATCAGTTATTCCTTAGTAAAACTAATTTTTAATCTTAGTTTAGAAAACTCAGAAGTAACAAGTCTTCAAAATAATTCTTTTCACAGAAATTTGAGGAGCATGGGAAATTGACATTGTTTTTCTGTTACCTTGTTTAGTAAAGTAGCTCTTACCATACCGTTTGGTTGTTGTTGTTGTTTGTGTGTTTGTTTGTAAATGTGTTTGCTTTGTAACAGTCTATTTATGTTCTAGGTGGACCTTGTAAAGCCCCATAGGGCCTCAAACTGGAAATCTCAGACTTCCCAGTGATATGCTTGCAGGTGAGTCTTGGTGTCTGTACTCACAGAAATATTTTTAAATCATAGTGAGTTTAATATAAACTTGTGATAATTAAATTATGGACAGAATGTTTTAGAGTTTTAATTTTGCCTATCTTTCTGTGAGTATTTTCTTAAGTGTAATACAATAGGATCCCATCTCCTTTTTAAACAACGTAAATCATATTTCATCCACAGAGAAAATCGTTTTTTTTCTTTACATTGTAATACTTGTTGTTCTTTAGGTGGATTGCTGTCAATTGTCACTGCAAATCTAAAAACACATTTGATGTTTTAATTCCCATTTTAAAGAATCTTATTCCTATGAATATGTGATGTCTTGCCCAGGGTCTCAGATATTTAGTTATACAAGAAGATACTGGGAAGTTCATTTCTTAGCACAATTCTATAGCACAGGGTTGTAAGTGAAATATACTAATTGCTGTGACACATTAGCATCCACAGGAGACCCTCATCAACTTGACCATAAATATCCTAGATTCATGCCTGTGCACATCAAGAAGTTGTTTGAATAACTCAGTGTTACAAAATCTTTGAAAACACAGTGCAAATAATTGGAACTACACATATACAATCTATTTCCTTTTATTCCTCAAGGAAAACATGTCAAATGTTTCTTCCAATATTTTAATTTTTAACTGCTTTTAGAATCTGAAACAAAGGCTGTTAACAAAGAACAAAAAAGCATGTTGAAATACAGAAGGTATTAGGCGAATGATGTAAAGTCTGAGGAAATGTTAATGCAGAGGTGTTACATATTATCAAGGCACAATCCTCAAGTTGCTATTAGTTTTGTCTCTACTGTATTCTCTGTTGTGTCACTGTATCTTCTGGACACCCCAAAACTCAGCTTAGCTGCACTGGCCTCTCACCTATTAGGGGACCAGTCAGTTTTATATTGGGCTTCTAAGAATAAAAAATAAAGATTAAACATGTCCATAAATTACATGTGTTTGCCACTGGATGAGGGCTCATGTTTGTCTTTTTTTGTGACTGGGTTACCTCACTCAGGATGGTTTCTTCCAGTTCCATCCATTTGCCTGCAAATTTCAAGATTCCATTGCTTTTTTCTGCTGAGTAGTACTCCATTGTATAAATGTACCACATTTTCTCTATCTATTCTTCAATTGAGGGGCATCTAGGTTGATTCTAGGTTCTGGCTATTACAAACAATGCTGCTATGAACATGGTTGAACATATGTCCTTGTTGTATGACATGCATTATTTGGATATATGTCCAAGAGAGGAATTGGTTTGCAATGTTAAAATTTTCTACTACCTTCTCCTCTGCATTACCTGTACTGTCTGGGTCTGAAAAGTGTTGGCTCAGATCTAATTCCTTAGGTTTGACTACATTTCCAAGGAAACTTCTTAGCAATAGCAATGACTGCCTGAGAAGTACACATCTTTGTGGGCGACTTCTTGCCCATTTGGAGCAAATTAGGATGCTACAGTTTATCATGTGTAAAGCTCCTTCCTTGCTAATTTTCTTGAATGCAATTTTTAATCTGAAATCTGTTAATCATAAAAATAGGTTACAGAATATTTTATTTGGATTTTAAAATTTGGGATATATGCAAGTGATTCGTGTAATCAAACTTTGAAAAAAACTAAAGAAAAAGTGTTGGTTGGGGCAGGGAAGTGGGCAGGATCTGGAGGAGTTGGGAGGGGGGATATTAAGTGTATTGTATGAAAAGAAATTCAAAATAATTAAAAATAAGTTAATATCTGAGTGGAACTTTGTTAAGAGTGAGCATTTTTGTTGTTGTATATGAAGTAAATGAATGAATAGAACAAAACTAACATCAAAATTGCTTTTAAATTGTAGAAAATATAAAGATTTGCAATTTTGCTTGTTTAGAACATGTCCTTAGAAGTTATTTCATGCAGGTCTTTCATTAAACAACTATATTCATAAATAATAGATTAAAAGCCAAAATCCCCCTAAACCAGTAAATTCAACTTAGAAGTTAAGTTTGTTTTTCTCTTCCACTCTGTGGATAAATTAAGTTTGCCTGATTTATTTGTTCCTTCTGTTGTTTTCAGTTTTAACTAACTAGGATGTGTACTTAGAAACTTGATTAAACTAGTAATTAAAGTGTCAATATATGCTCATTGCATTTTTTTCTAAATGATTCACCACTTTTTGAAAATAGTCATTGAATTAAATAAAGGTTTCTTTTACTGTTATGTTGTAAACCATGTAAGAAGTACAACTTTATCAATTTTTAGTTTACTTTTATTTTTTTAATTAGCATAAGGTGGCAGGTTTATTAATAACATTTTCATGCATATTTATTTTTGGTTGATTCTCCCCCATGAAGTATAAATTCAAATATGGCAATATATGTAAAAATATTTTATCATATTTGAAATCCATTTCAAATATAACATATAGTCAACACAACAACAAACTCAAGAGTTGTAAGAAATAACAGTTGAGAAAACTTTAGTGTTCTCATTAAAACCAAATTAAAGTCTTCATTTTCTACAGGTGAATTCAAGTATACTTTAAAAAAAAGAAAGAAAGACAATAACAAGAAAAGCTGATCAGAGTTTGGAAAACAGATCATTCTCAGAGTGCGGCATTGTTTTACAAATCAGCATGTATCGCAAGGAGACAAGTGCAGCTGTCAACCCTGAGACTATTTTGCTTGATAAAATAATATAGTTGTCAGAGAAAATTGGGTACATAATTTTCCTACCGTACAACTTGTTCCTTAAATGACCTGGTAGAAAACTAAATCTCCAAGGTCAACTGTTGTAGAAGGACATGAAAGACAGCTCCTTGGATAAAGAACTGTCCTGAAGAATGAAGACAAATGATAACAAGAAAAGACTCTGCTATGGGCAGAGCTGACAAGTTTGATGCATCAATGACCTACATCAGATCCAATTGTAGAAATCTGGACATCAGCAACACGAAAAGCAGAGTACTCAACAAGATAAACAACTGAAACTGTGGAAAAACATTGAGTCTCAATGACTAAGGTCAGTGTTGTTTTTCAAAGACTTGGTAAAGCTATAATTGAACAATGATTTCAATAGACTATTGTAACTACTGTTAGATTTCAGTAGGCTTTTCACTCTCATGGGCAGAAAAACACATGTTGACAGAGGAAAAACAAAAGGTTTAATTCATCAGTTATAAAATACATCATAAATGAACATCAGATATGCACAGTGTTTATGATTATGCACCAATATGCAAGTGAATAAATACGATAAACTTTTCTAGTGTCATTAATCATCCCCCAATCACAAATCACAGAAGCTTCCATTTTATCATCATTTGAAATCTAATGCATGTGCGAACACACACACACATACACACACACACACACACACACACACACACACACACCACGCACATGCACACATACGAGAGAGAGATCGTTTAGACATATCAGAAAATTTTAATATATGTGGCACTATAATTTTGACACTAGATGAAATCTCAAAGTATTTTAATTCTCACGGATGGCACCCCAAATTAGGGCCTAAGATTAAATAATGTTTAGTTATTCCAGTTGTCAGAAAGATATTTTTAAAAACTTACATATTCATAGTATGTGAGAATAAACCCTGTATATTAATGACTCAAATGGAAAATATGTTTTCAAAGCAGCAAAGATTAGTTTTATGGGTCAACATGGAATTTCACACATTTATAAGTCTCCATAGACTTGCTTTAAATCGCTGCCTTTAAATATAATGCGCAAATCACCACATGTGTTTTAAGGTTGAGTTGTTAAATGATTCCAAGGCAGCATGTTTTATTCATAATAAATCACATGCTTATTTGCAATAAAATATTTCAGGAAATTAAATGAACGTCTGAGGCTCAGGATTAAAGCCTTAGACTCTTAGAGCTGTAGACTCAAGGAGAAGCCTAAATGTGAGGAAGAGGTTATTATGAAGAAAATAAAACAGATCTTTTGTTCAATTTTCACAAATCATGAGAAAATTATGTTGCTGCCTAAATACACTATTTAGAGAAATAGTGTTTGGGATGATTATTTGCTATTGGGAAAAGAATAATTAATAATTATCATAATCAAAGATTTCTGGTACATGGAATCCTTTCTTTTTTTTACTTGGACATACTATTTATTAAGTTAAAGAAGTATAATATGGTAAGATAAGAACTAAATAAAAAGAGACTAAAATTAAAACTTCACACATGTCCCAAGCAAAAATCACCAAACAAGCATGTACCTCTATTAGCTGTTGCTTAAAAAGAAGAATTGCATTTTGAATTGTTTATCAGCATAATAAAGAAGGACTTAAGGTATGTGAGGTCTTTCACAGTTGCAGTCCTTCATGTAACTACAGTCTGTGAAGGGTCGTGATACAAAGACTATTATAAGATCTGTGCATATTCTTGTGTGTATAAATTCACATGGACATGTATTTATATACAAAGTGTCCAGGTGTGTTTAGAATCCTTTCTTTACTTCAAGATAGTACTGACTCCTTAAAAGAGATGAGGCACCATGGTGAGGGAGAACACGAGACCCAAAACATTTTAGGAGGCTATGATGTTGCTATTTTACATGAAATCTCATAAAATCTACCATCATTTGGAATCTTCCTTGTGAATGATTGGTGTAGAATCATGTCATCTTGTATGTCCTGACCTGGATTCCTAGATTTTAGTACTAGCAGCAATACTCAGACGGTTTTGTCGTCATCACTGTTAGCCTCGTAATGGAAGAAAGAGGCAAAGTAATAAGTGATCTGATAGCATCTACTCGCATTACCAGGGAAAACAACCTAAGATCTCTAATCATCACCTAGATCAAGTGTGAAATACAGACAAATTAGACCAGAACAAATTTATTTTCTCTAGTGCTGCCTATCTCAGCATCTTCACTCACTTCTAAAGTTTTATTTGACCAAAGTTTACCATAGACAGTACTTTCAAAATATTTCTATTAACTTCTCTTAATTCTTCCCTACTTTTGTATACCTCTATATATTATCAGATTACAAAAAGTAAAGTAAATCTTTAAATTCTTCATATATCAGTGTTCCCATCTATGAAAAGACAGACAAATCACGTTCTAACAACAAACCAGTGTTCAATTTGAAAATACTTTTATAACAGGCTTAGAAGTAACTTGTTACTAAGAGGCTTAAATTCTAATCTTTTTTAAATTAACTGCAAATATGTCACTCATCTTTGAATAATCCGAAAGACTCTTTTTGAATATAAATGGTTACCACAACTATGTGTCATCTCTGCTAACAATATGTTGTCATTGCTCATTATAATTTCTATAGTATGCCACAAATGCAGGATTGAAGAGGAACAGTCATGTATAAGTGAAGGAAATGTAAGTCAAAAGGTAAAGCTATGGTATGATAATAATTGCTTGGTCAGGTTGGAATATACATGCTGAATTGAACTCTGAATTTTATTGCACATGGATACAGGAAGGAATGAAAAAATTAACAGATGGGATGAGCAGCACCCACTAAGTTGAAGAAAACAAGTAAGAGAAGAGAGTAATACACACAGACACAGAGACACACAGACACACAGACACACACACACACACACACACACACACACACACACACACACACACACACACAAGACAGAGACAGACAGATACACAGAGAGAGAAGGGAGAAGAGAGAGACACACAGAGAAATTAAATCATACATAAAGACAACCCTCTGTGGACTGACTGATTTTAAGAATGACATGTGAATACCATTGCTCTCATAGGATAACTTTGGTGGTTTGAAAGATAATGGTCACAAAAAGGTGTGGCACTATTAAGAGGTATGACCTTATTGAAGTAGTTGGGGCCAAAAAGGTAGCCCACACTAATTTTATAATTTAAGAAATAGTTTCTACTTATTAATCATTAAAAACATCAAATATTCAGGAATAATCCATGATGTTCAGGATATAGATAGAAAGTACAAACTACTACTGAAGAAAGTCAGTTATACCATGAAAAATAAGTATGGCTAACTTAACAATAAGAACATGTCTCTCTCTCTCTCTCTCTCTCTCTCTCTCTATATATATATATATATATATAATATATATATATATATATATATTAATATATATAGATAGGATAGTACAATTACTGCCCCAGCAAGTTTAATATTTTTACATGATTTTCAGTTGGAGTAAATGTGTCTATGAATTAGTTTTCTGCACTTGTATGAAAATCTGTATGCTTAAGGATAGATAATGTATTTTTGAAGACAAAGAAAATAAGACAATAAGAATTTTAGGATAATAGTAGAGAAGACAGTATGGTGTGTGCAGAGACAGAAACATAAATCTTGATATATTGCAGAACCATTTCCCATAAACAACTAACAAACATACTATGACAGTTATAATACGATGAAGAAGGTATGGTCTTTCCTGGGGATAGATACTGTCTGTGTTACAGGTGAATGGTGTAGTCTCAAATACTTTTGCACATATAAGTACTGATAATAGGCACATATTGACTTATGACACATCCATTTAATAAATATGAACTGAGATGTAAAATGAAAGCTCAAACAGCTTATTTTTGTATTTGTTATGTACAATTAGGACACTATTAAGCCAATAGCAAAGCAATAGTTCAAAGGGAAATCCAAGTTATTTTATTTTATTTAGTACTCTTCATTTTGTAGCTGAAATCAGCTGAGGAACAGTGAGTTAAGTTAGAGTGAAACTTCTGTCATCTAATCAGCCACTTAGCTGAGTAGTAATTTGTAATGATTGATAATACTTTTCATCTCTGCCTCCCCCTAATAAGGTAATAAGCACAGGAAAATATATGAAGGATTTATATACTAGCATGTCTTATTGGATGCTAGAGCATATAACCTTAGGTTGAGGGAATAGCATAGTCACTACAGTGCATGCATTCCAAGTAGGGTGACATGATTCCAAGAAGCTATATAAAAAGATCTTGGAATTGGTGGTAAGCAGTCATAATCCACATTCTTGGAGGCAGAGACTGGAAAGTACCTGAGGATCACTGAATAACCAGTTTGTCATATTTGGTAAGCTTCAGCAGAGTAATCAACTCTTTCTCCAAACGATGGGAATACACAGTGCTAGGATCACACTTAACTCTGCCCTCTCTATGCACCCGTGTATCTGTGTATTCAGGAACACAGAAACAAACCTACTTCATGCAGAACATATTATGCTGTGATGTGTTTTGATTTGCAAAATGTTTAGGTTAACAGAACAAAAAAAATTAAATGAATGCATCATTTAAATACCTATGTATTGATTAGTTTCCCTATATGCTATTACTGATAAAGAACCCCATGGGAGTTTGCTGTCATATATTTTCAGCACAAACTAGCAAGACAAGCTAAGCATCTTGACATATCCATTTAACCAGTGTTTTGTGTTTAAAAGCTGAACATTTATCAACCTCCAAAACCTCCGAATTGCTCAGAGTGAACATCTGTATTCAAACATATGTTGTGGATAACTACTAAGATATTTTAGCCAGTTTGCTTTAGCAGCTGTTCTGTAAATGTGAGATGAGTAATTTAATAAGCAACTCTCCTTGACTCCGTTACTCTTCCCCCAGTGTGTGCCAAGCACAGCAAGAAATGCAGACTAAAAGGGTTTGGTGCTTGTGAGACTAACGACAAGAGAATGATTTATGCAAAGGCCCAACTTCCAGGTGCTGACAAGCTTACAGTGCCCCCATGTCATCACTAGTGCTCTGAAGTGAACAGATGGTTTTGTACACACCACTAACAAAGAAGGCATTCGGCACATAGCTTGTGACTTCATGGCTTTTCTGAATATCTCTTGTCATTGCCACGAGGAGAGAAAGAGCTTAGCCAAACATATACCTTCTAAACTGTAATAAAATGAAACATGCTTTAGTTTCCAGAAATCCTGGACACAAAACACACAAAATAAACAACATTGGATCGATATTTGACAACATATCTTAAGGTCCCTCTAGAAAAATATTCAAATTTGTTTTTACTTGGAAGTTTAGTATTTTCTGAGCTATATTAGCTAAAGGGGTAGTGAGGATAATATATGTGAAATAAAACTGGTGTTTTATAGTCTGCAGTCATGATGGCGTATCTGCTGTCTCCTGGCTACCTGGAACATAGTGTAGAACCACTGCCATCATCTATATCCAATTTCAGGGGTTTCTATTAATATAGATTTTCATGAATTAGTGAATGCTGAAAAAAATCAGAACCTGGGGATGGAATATGACCCAACGTATAAGAGCACGTCCTGTTCCTGAAGAGGTCCTGAACTTACAGTGATATAGTACCAGGGCACCTCTTCTGGTTTTGTATCTGTACAATTGCATATATGGTGCATCTTTCATCCACACAAATGTGCCTGCAAACATCTGACAAAATAAGCCTTTATAAAATAAAATAAACAGATAAAATTGGAGTGGTCAGTATCAAGATGTTGGGGTGATTTTATTGTGCATTCAACATTTGTACACACAGCCTCAGCTCATAGGTTTCTAACCTTGAGTCCAGTAGGAACTTTCATAGTATAAGCTTATTGTGTAAGGAAGACATAGTGAATTAAAGATGGATCATAACATCCCTCTTGATGATACAGTTTTATAACCTGGGTGAATGCACATAAAGTCCACACACAGAACACAATGAAAAAAACAACAGCAATCCAATCAGTAGATATTACAATGAGCGTATTTAATGATAGCATAACACAAAAACTTCTTAAAATTTGTTGCAGTTGAGTGGCATTCTCTTTCACTGGGTAAACAGTGTCAAAATGTCTTACATACTGCCAGTTAATAGCTAAATAACTTCAGATTTCTCTAAGTCAGTTTGCTTTATATGCAGTTTTCTGCTCTGTCAACATAAATACATACATATATCCTGCAGTATATATTAAGTATTTTTATTACCATTGTTCGATTGTATGCCAATAAAGAGTAATGCACAGAAACTTTCTCCACCATGTTTGATTAAGTAAGATAGATAGGAAAACAAAACTGAATGGGACAAATCAAAGAAAAACCATATAAACTCAAAGGTATTGGAGAAGAGTTCTGAAATGTTTAAAACATCTGAAATAACAGTGTAGTTTTAATGGTAGATAAAACTCACAGGTTCATAAAGTCTGAATCATGGTACTTTATAAAATAAAAATTCCATCTGCTATGAAAAAATCAAAACCTTTCAAATCCAGCCATATTCATCCACGTAGAACTAAATAAAATCAATAGATTTAGTGATCAGCCCTTGGAAATATTGTTCCATTAACATTTTATTTTTAATACATCAATTGATGCATAAGAATATGGATGCCTTGTGTGATAACGAAAACCATAAACCCAAAAGCATAAGTGGTATTTTTAACTTAAATTGGAATGTAAATTATTTAAGTTTAGTAGTTTTGTCTTTAGTATTTAATGTTGAAAGATTTATTATTACTATTATTATTATTATTATTGTTAATTTTTATATGTGCATAGCTATAGTCAAGTCCTTGCATGTATCACCTAGAAATCTCCTTATGCAGATTTTTGCCTGTTTGAAGGTCTATCTGTGAGTGGAAGATCTTGGTCTTTGAGCTCCTTTGTGCTTCTGAAACCTTCTGAAGTGAGTGTTATTTCACATCCTGGCAGCAGCAAGAGGCCTGTCATGACCTCTGCAAACTAATAACAGAATGACTCCTCACCTACAGCCTTCCCTGACCTGCTCTTTATTTCCTATGGATCCCACTATTTCATGAGTGACATTTCTCCATTCCAGGGTCCTATGCAATATTCGGTGATTTAATTTGTAGTTGCAAATATTACTTTACCTGATATGATCGTCTCCTTCGGCAAGCTAAGTGGAGAAAAGTATAGTCACATTTGAGTGGGCTAGGTCAGACGCATTGCTGACAAGGCACTCCAACTCACTGTTGCAATGCAAGTTGTGTAGGAGCTGACAAAGCTTTCCAACCCCAGAATTTATTCCCTTGTCTGGAAGGGTTGATTTAGCACCGAGCTAAACTTTCTCATGTATCGTTAAGTAGGTTTGAGTCACAAAACGGAAAGATGATGGATACTAAACTCCTAATGCCAGGGCTTGTGTGATGTATTAGACGCACACCAAAAAAAAAAAAAAAAATCCCTTGATGTTTAGAATTAAATGACTCCTAAGTGGGGGGGGGGAGTACAATGATCAAGCTCAAAGGAGGAAAAGACCAAATGATTTACTCTCGTTTCGCCTATAAGTACTTCAACATTTGACATGGGAAAGAGATGGGATTGTTCAAAGCAATGAGTCAGTTGATGCCTTGACAAAACCACCAGCTCATTACAATATACTGGTTATTGTGTTACTCTTTTGTATGCATTTCATTAGAGGATGTTTGTAACAAAGTACCAGTCTCTAGAAGGCCATTTTATCATATAGGTAAATTACATAAATATCATAACATGGTTTGTGGATCAGGATAGGTACTAAATATTTATTGAGTCATGTGTCTTGTGGTGTTAACTAATACTATAGGTTATGTAGGTATTTTAGACAGGAGTAATAAAACAATTATATTTTTCATAACCTATTTTTAAGAGAATTCTGGAAATTTATCTGGACTTCTAAAAGAGCTACAGAGTCACGTTATATAAAGTGAGGCAATATCATAATTGATCTAACTGTAAATTATATGGTTTCTTATTTTCCCACTGAAGAATACCAGATATTTGAGTGTACAAAACCATTAAATTAACCATCAGCCAGGATTACTTGAATTTTATTATTCATCATTCTTCCAGGCAAATGGAAGCCTCATTATATGAGTAAAATGTGACACATACTCTTATGTGTTTAGGTGCTATATCCATGCTATGCTGGCATTTGGTTAAATATAATTTTTTATGTTTCTGTTTGGGTGCCCTATGCCTGGAAGAAATTATCATGTGAATCTGAAATCTCATAAAAGTGCACTGTCCTTCTTAATATGAAAGGACATCCAATCTGCTGAAATCCAAGAGGCAAGAAAAGGCTGAATAAGAGAAAAAAGAGCAAAAGTCCACACTATTACGTGTGTGTGTGTGTGTGTGTGTGTGTGTGTGTGTGTGTGTGTGTGTATGTGTGTATATGTTATGCTGACCTTTGTGTATGTACGTATATATCCCACCTTATAGTCTGATAGTGGAGGTTTGCATCTAGTGTTACTGACTACTTCAAACTGAAGCTACAGCTTTGAATTTCCTGAATAGTATAATTCACACCATGAGGTGTCCTTGGTCTAGACTTTAAACCACCATAATCATGGGAGCCACATTAATGTAGCAAATCAAATTCTTCCTAACTTAAGCTGTACATATCTACCTGATTTTTATCTGTTCCTCTAGAGAACACAGATTAATACAAAAAAACATAGATTAATCTCACCAATTTCACAAAAGACGATCTCTCAGAGCAGAGGAAACTAATTGTGAAAACTGAAAAACAGAAGGAAAAAATAAGATGATTGGTTGAAAGAATATGAATGACTTGGGTTTTAGTCTTTTAATGTGCTTGGGAACTGCCATAAGTTTGAAGACCCGTTATATAGTCATATTTATTATATTAACTCTTATTTGTTATTCTGTGTGCATTTTGTTATAAAATATTGCTGTTATAAAATATGTTCACAGTCTGTCAGAATCAAAGTTTTACCTTTTATTTAAGTGCAGATACATTCCTACTGTTTAAAAAGCAGCATGATTGCAATATCCCAAGAAAACACAGTTTGAATATGAAGCACATGTCACATTTTTAAAAAGAGAAAATAATATTAATATTTCAGGTGAATTTTAAATGTCTCTAAACCATAAATAGCACAAATCTGAAATGTACCCAAGACTTCATTTTGGGAATCTGGAACTTGACCCCTTATAGAATCCAGAAGGACTTCCTTTTTAAAAGAAAATGCCCCAGGACTTACTGCTCTCTAAATACTACTGAGAGAAGTGTTTGTCCAGGTTCAGCAACCAGGTACGCAGAAACAGGAAGCCTTGAAACCCTATGATTTAGGAAACCCTGGGAGGCCAAATGATGTGTAACAAGTTCACACTAGCTGCAGGGAGTCAATGGTGGGGTGAAACATGAAGATTTGTCTGTGAAGCCTTAATTAGCCATCACATATGAGATATTTTGGAGATGCTGAAACATAGAGGCAACCTGAAAGTAGTTAACAGAACCAGGACATTCATGGTGTCCAAGTCAAGGAATTTAAGGCCATGGTTGAGGAAGTCTTACAGCTAAAGATGATACAACCGTGCACCACTCCCATGGTCATCTTTAGCTACAGGACTGAAGATTTCTATGCTGGCTTTCAGTCTCATTTTTCTGTCAGTTTGACTTACTTTGCTCACATTCTTGCCCTTTGCAGTGGGAACATGTCAGTCCACTTCTGAAAAGGAAGTATGCAGCTTTCCTTTTGATTTTATACCACTTCCCAGCTAAGAATTTTCTTCTCAGATGAGTTCAACCTCTGTGCTGTTGAACAGCTTTCAGGTTAAGGCACTGAGAGCTCGTGAACTAGACTAAATGCAGTTTTCATTTTGAGATGCCCACGAGTTTGGTGGTGCCAATGTGGTAGATGTTACAATTTGAATTTGAAGTGTCTCCAAAGGCTGTGTTTTGAGTAATTTTCCTTAGTCTGTGCATCTCTTAGGAATTGGAGGCTGTCTGGCAGAGGTAGATCAATAGAGTCTGTCCTTTGAATGCTGAGTCTCCTGTGGTTTCTGCCCTGTGTTCTGATGCTTATCTGCTGTAATATGAAATTCTTTCCCCCATCACTCTGTCATGCATTCTCACATTTGATGGATGTCCTACACAATAAAATGAAGCCAAAGAACTGTGGACCAATTGTCTGGGGCAGAAGTAGAGCTTCTTCTCCCCTTGAGTTGTCTACCTCAGTTATCATGGTCACTGTGACATGTAAGTACATACTGACAATAATACAGCCATTCTAAAAAAAGAGTAATAACTAGTATTTTATGCCTGATGTTACCAAGGCAAGTCTCTGAACTTAATTGTATAAATATTGAAACATGAACTCTTGATATTTGGTGCAATAATATAAAGGTATATTAAAATAAAGATACCTCAGTTCCAGGGTTCTGCTTGTCATGAGTGCTTGTGTCTGTGCATTTGTGGCTTCTTAACAAACCCTTTTATGATCCAGTTACTAAAGCATACACTGTGCAAAACTATAAAAATTCCAGTTGTTGGTACTGTCTAACTGTATCAATTGTTAGTTTGTTGCTTATGCTAGTGTTTGTTTTTTTTTTTTTTTTGTAGGACAAAATAGCACAGAAAGCTAACTGATAGGCATTAAGGTTTATTTTCGTCTATGGTTTCAATGATTTCTGATGGGCTAGCTTCATTGGTTAGGAGCAAAAAGAATGAACAGTTATATAGACAGCATGTAATGAATCACAGCTCTTCACTTCATGACAGACAGAAAAGATGCCCAAGAAGAGGGAGAGGGATGGATAAAGAGAATGAGAAGGGCATGTGTGCATACGTGCATGAGTGTGTGTGTGTGTGTGTGTGTGTGTGTGTGTGTGTGTGTGTGTGTGTGTGTGTGTAGAGATAGAGGGAGAAGAGAAAGAATATCCACAAAAAACGAAGGTGGCACTTTCTTCTTTATTATATTTTATCTTAGTTTCTTGCTAAAAAGTCTTATTGAGTATGAAAGTTGTCAAAAGAAATGCATTCAATCTCTTTAAGTATTTTCTTTATAACAGATCTGACTGATGAAAAATGAGTTTGTTAATGACATTTCTTATGACTTTCATTAGAAAATAAACAGGTTCTTCAACAGCTTATTTTGGGCATAGCTATACAAAGTAATATATCGAAATTACAAAATCTTCTTTCAGTGCCTATAGATTATTTTGAACTATTTTGTCCAGCATTTTATGTAACGACATTATCTCAACAGGAACTTTGTTAGGCCATATATTTATTTTAACTCATAATTATTTTGATGTAATTTACAATTTTCTATACTTCTTGACACATTTAGTTTAAGATTTGCTTGAAACATTAGCTTTGCTAGTTTGGAGCAATTGAAAATAATGTGTTCTCCATGTGAAGATATGTTTTTTTGTTTGATCAATGTCTTTATTACTACCCCACAAAGCCTTTTTTCTCAGGAATGTACAGTAATACCTTTCAGTAGAATTCATATTACTGAGAATCATTAAAACCATCTTCTTTAGTGTGTTTTGCAACCAAACACACGGGAAATGTTTTAGCATTAGCTACAAAATATTTATTTTCAGATGGTGATGACAGTCATTTTATATTCTTTAAAAAGTCGAGATAATATGTCAATGAATTTATCATACTGAAGTCTCCCTTGCTTTTCCAAGATAATATGTAAGTTTTGGATTCCCCAGATAAAACTTGTGGAATAAGTGCTGATTTTTCTTTGTTTTTCTTATGTATACACTGTGAGTTCTAGTCTTTACATGTGCAATTAAGATCCAATAGTTAATCTGTCATTATATAAATGAAGAATATTCATAAGTATTCAAAAAGTGCTAAAGTAGATATGCCACCTGCCTTTGCACTTTTAAGCAAGCTAACTTTCTTTGGCTTACAATGATGCCCATGGTAGTTTGAAAGTAATTGGCCCTCATAATCTCACATAGAGTGGCACTATTAGAAGGTGTGGTTTTGTTGGAGTGGGTATTGTCTTCTTGTCGGAAGTATGTCACTGTGAGGATGGGCTTTGAAGTTTCCTATGCACGGGATACCCAGGGTCTCAGTCAACTTTCTGGTGCCTGAAGTATGTAGGACTCTCAGGTACTCTTTCAGCATGATGTTGGCCTGCATGCTACCATGATGATAATGGATTGGACCTCTGAAATGCAAGTAAGCATCTTCAATTAAAAGTTTCCTGACAAGAGTTGCTGTGGTCATGGTGTCTCCTCACAATAAAAATCTTAAGACTACACCCCCCAAACTGATAAAAATCATCAACTGTTTGTAATAAACTTCTTAAATTCCACACTAGAAATCTAAGTTTCACCTGAGGTGTCTATCAGGTATGTGATTACAAAAAGTGTGTGTGTGTGTGTGTGTGTGTGTGTGTGTGTGTGTGTGTGTGTGTATTTTTGGCAGGGTCTCTCTTAACCAATAACCAGTAGAGGATCAGGAAGCCATTGGAGCACTACTAGACTCATGTATGTGTGAGTATATATACAAAAGGGATGACAAAATCAATTTCAAGATGTCTTATCATCTCTCTCTATCATTGAAGTAACATTTTAAAATCATAACAGGGATGGTAGGTAAGAGAGAGAAGGAGAGGAGCACAAATCAATGCCATCTGGAGTTTAAATCACAAATATCTATAAATTTCTAAAAAATAAAAGTAAAACACATTCTTTCTTAGCAAGGAAACAAAACAACAATGATATTTTACCCATTTTAATTGAAATATATAACCCTCTTGTGTAATTTGGCATGTTTAATGTAGGAAGCCAAAACCCATCAATCACAAATGCTTAAAAAATTAAGTTATTGGGGACTTGATGTTCAAGTAAGTGGATGAAAACAGGCTAAAAAAGCTACTAAATATTGTAAATGTAGAATGGCTAACAATATAAAGCTATTGTTAGCCTTGAAATAAAATTGAACATGAATTAATAACTTCAATGTGTCAGAAGTGATGTCGATTCTTAATTCTAAAGAATTCTTTTCATTTGATTTTAATGTAATTTATTTTTGTTGTCCTATTCATCAAGATTCATTTTTCTATTTCACTTTCCCTTCTTTCCTCTTTTTTTCTCATCTCTAATTCCATCTTCTCTCTGTTTCCCCCCTTCCCAAATAAAAGAACAGAGAAAGGAGTGTGTCTTACTGATTTCTATCAATCTCACACAGGGAATCTCCAGCAGCCATTCTTTCAAAGCTGTGTTTGACATAAACCTGTATTCATAAACTTCACATTCCTTCTTAAATCACTAATAGTTTAAAGAATTATGCTTAGAACTCAGCTAAATGATGTACTCATCCTTATAGGGTTATCGATTAACCGGGCAATGCAGTTTCCCTTCAATCTTTAAGGGTACACTGAGATCACCATTTTTCCCTAGCCAGGCTGAAGCAGCATTTTGAGATTAGGTGAGTGGGAGCATTGATTTTTTTTGGAACTAGCAGCTGAGGCCAGCTTTTTAATTCTTCTCACTTGGATCTCTGTATTAGAATACAAACTGTGACCTCATGGTGTTGAGCATGGGGGATACAAAGCTGAGATGCATCATTACTGTTCACAGCATTGGGCAGTTTCTGCCAGCTTGCGCTTGCTTCAGTATTATTTCAAAGTACACTCAGAAGAATTAATTTGGATTCCAGTTTCCTCCAGTTAGGAGGAAATAGACGATTCACCCAGTAATTGTAGGATACAAATTCTGTTATTTATTAGAAAGGCCTTGCTATGAGTGCTGTGAGTACCCACTAGAGCAACCTGGCTAAAGATCCATGGAAGTCATATTGCCCTTGCTAGCTCCAGGGGCACACAGAATGGGAGAAAACTTTTCATATAACTCTACAGAAATCATCTCCAAGGTATTTATGGCTCAATAAATCCTAGATGAAAGGCTGGGGAAGGGTTCCTATCAAATACATTTTCTATAAGACTTGTTTGTCAGATTGACACACCTCAGAAGAGGGAACCTGAATTGAGGAACTGCCTCCATCAGTTTGGCCTGTGGGGATACTTTCTTGATCACTTATTGACTCAGAAGGACTCAGATCACTGTGGACTGTCCCCTTCTTGGCTGGGTTAATTAACTTGGGCTATATAAGAAAGTACAAAACTGGATGGAGCAAGCCTGTAAGCAGATAGTGTGCTTTGGTGAGGAATGTATCCCATAGTCTCAGATTTGAACACTCATTTCCCAGTTGCTGGAAGTGTTCTGGAGGTTTCAGAGATGTAACCTTGTTGGAGTAAGTATATCACCAGGTTGAGTGTTAAGGGTTTAACTATTTGAAAGACTTCAGGTCTCGTGTATGTGTGTGTGTGTGTGTGTGTGTGTGTGTGTGTGTGTGTGTGTCAGAGAGAGAGAGAGAGAGAGAGAGAGAGAGAGAGAGAGAGAGAGAGAGAGAGAGACTGCTTTGTGATGTGAGCTCCCAGCTTCCTGCTCCTGCTGTCACACCTGCTATTCCATGCTCTTTCCCCACCATGGTAGTCTACTCTCATCCTGTTTGAAATAGAAGCCCAAATAAACACTTTCATCTATAAGCTGCCTTGGTCCTGATGTTTTATCACAGTAAATGAAAAGTATGATTAGTAGTTTGTATCAGTGATTGGGGAAAATGTTACCAAGTTTTTCTTTTTAAGAAATGTAGAAGATTCTAAAACTTTGTACCAGAAAGGTGGTTGAGTACTATAAGCAGACCCTAAGGAGCCATTCTAGTACAAACCTCAAGGACAATAGTGGTGAGAACAGGGCAGATCATGGAACCTGGCATGAGACTGCAGAGCTGAGCAGTGTTAGTGAGTGACCTTCTCCATGACTGGTTGTGAGGAGTCTTAGCTGGGATCATCCTTGTGGATTCCTAGGATTTCCCTAGCTTCAGGTTTCTCTGTAACCTCATAAAGGCTCTCTCTATGAAGATATCTCTTTCATTGATCTCCCACTCCATCCTTCTCCAAACTTGACTATCCTGTTTCCTCTCGTTTCATCCCCATCCCCTCCCCTATATCCTCCCCAACCCCAGTTCTTAGGAGACATAGGAAATAACCTAGTCCAGTTTTAACATTGCCTGCCATAGAAATCCACTTTGTAAGTACACTTGGATTCTTATGGAAATACAATTTATTTGTCAGAATGAATAATGTAAATAGTCCCCAAATAAACACCTCATATTTGTTTACAATAAATGGTTACAAAATGAATAAAATAATAGCAAGGGTTTGTGATTGTACATTTCCCTTGGCAGATGTTAGTCTTCGATTTTCACAAGAATGGAACAATGTAAATTGTTAAAAAAATAAATTGTTACAGGACTGTTTATTAAAATTTTTGGTAGAATGCACAAGATAATACTATATTCTAAATAACTTTACACATACACTTAATCTTGAAAATAAACCTTGTACACAGAAGTCATGTGTTTTTCTATACCTGACATAATCACATTTTATTTTCCTGAAATTAAAAACATGCCACTGAAAAGACATCTTTCTTTTTCTTCCCAACAATAATATATTTGAACAAACATAGCATTCAGTTTCTTTCACGGCGACTTCTTCATCTCTCTTATTGGATGAAATATGTTTACTAGTTATCTATGTAAAGGTATGTGGTAAAACTTACTGCTCTCACACACACTAAAATTTCATGTTCCATTATCTCATTGTACTGGAGGTAATTATTAAAATAATCTGGAAATTTCTCTCTCTCTCTCTCTCTCTCTCTCTCTCTCTCTCTCTCTCTCTCTCTTTGGTTTTTTGGGTCAGGGTTTCTCTGTGTATCTTTGCAGCCTATCCTGGCACTCGCTCTGGAGATCAGGCTGACCTCGAACTCACAGAGATCCACTTGCCTCTGCCTCCTGAGTGCTGGGATTAAAGGCATGTACCCCCACTCCCAGCTGGAAATTTCTTATCATTTCACAAACTCTTCAAGGTGATAAGTGATGACTTATTGTAAATATGAGGAAGAAATCCATATGTGTCTAATAAAAGATGCTTTAAGTTTATATTAGCTAACTCCTTTTCCTTAGCAATGGCATTAGGACAACAGCAATTTGAGTCATAAAAATCTTAAAATCTGATTCTAATGTGACAAAATATATTCAATAATAAAATGATGCTGTGATTATTGAAAATTGTTTGATGTTTGAATGCATAATAATTTTTAAAGAAAAATTAAAAAGTATGTTTTATGTGTAATAGACAAACTGGGCTAAAATTGTAGAGATGAAAACTTCATTAAAATTCCTGAAAGAGAAGCAGTTCATATGCTTTCCTTGAATCGTCGATCTGTGGTTCTTCATCGAGATATACATTTCTAATAAGTATGTCTGTAATTCTAGTTCAGAAATTAGAAGTTTTAGCCGGGTGGTGGTGGCACATGACTTTAATCCCATCACTCAGGAGGCAGAGGCTGGCAGATCTCTGTGAGTTCAAGACCAGCCTGGTCTACAGGAACTAGTTCCAGGACAGCCTCCAAAGCTACAGAGAATCCCTGTCTTGAAAAAAAATAGAAGTAATTAGAAGTTTTACTTTATATTAGAACTAAGGTATTGATAACAAAGGATTCAATAAGTAATTCTGAGTCCTTAATATTTATTATGGTTTAATTTTAATAGTATGTTTTCCAAAGCATCAGAGCCATTTTGTAGATTAATATTATTAAAAGTACAATGTTTTTGTCATTATGTAATTTCAAATTTGATGAAAAAATTTAAGAACAATCTAAAGTATCTGGAAAACTCTTTAAAAGGACATACTTTTTTGCATTCCTTGCTGTCTCAAAGTTGTCTTCAAATAATTCTCATCTATAAGCATTGTCCTCATGCATTAAAAAATGTTTACAAGATAATTGAGTAAGGTCTACTGCAGTGAAAGACGACTTCATGAGTTCACGAGTGGAATAGTTATGTTATGTCCACACAATTTTGTTTCATAAGATTTCTCTTCAACCTCTGACTATTACATATAGGGACTATGAATAGGTAGTGGGCTCATGAATGGTTTCATGATTTTCAGTTGGGTCTCCATTGATACCTTACCCACATTTCATTAAAATAACCATCCAGCCTTGCTCAGGCAAGCAACCCTAATAATATTCAGCCAATGTAACAAAGATAGACATCAAAATAGTAGGGGTGTTGCTTAAAATAGGTGAGAGTTTCAACAGAAAGTGTCTGATAAGGGAAATGAGAGATGGAGCCTCCATATATACATTCATGAAATTGTTGAAGAGATTTTAAAAATCTAATGTAAAATGATGCCTTCTATTAATCATCATTGTGTCTTTGGACTTCTTTATTCTGACACAGCTCTTTAATGTTGCTTTGATCAGCATTATCTGACACTTTTTTCCAACATAAGCCAACTATTTTGTAAAATATTCCTCATTTTGTGTTTGATGTTTCTCATGATGAGATTCGTGTAATGTGTTTTGGCAGAAATTTCATGGAAGTGATGCTGTGTTTTCATTGCTTGTCAATCTATCATATTGCTAGGAATGTAAACTTTGATCACTGTTAAGTATATGTGCTAGCTTTCACTCATACAACCATTTCCCTTTTATAAGAATTCTGTGGGAAAGTACTTTGAGACTCATCAAATTTTACACATCAGTGACATCTATTGATGTTTGAGTAAATTATTGAGTAAAGTAAGTCACTATGGTGACTGTCCAGTGAAGATTTCATATTTTCATTGTTTTTTGCTAATTTTTACTTATCAGTCTTCTGTGAAAAATATTATTCTCCATTAATAATGTATATATTTGCATATAGATATACACAAAGATTCCAATGTTTTTGTAAAATATTATTTGATGTTATACCAATTATTTTGATGATCAAGTTTTGCCAAAAACATTTTCTTTGAGAATGAGATGGGATGTGAATAAATGAACACTGTAGGGATCTGAAATATAGACTGTGCTCTATTTTGAAAGTCAATATCTTACTGAGTAAACAACACTAATTATTTTGAATCATTTTGACAATATTGTAGTTTCTATATTATAATAATATTTTATGGATAATATGATTTTCATTCCTGAACACTTAGGAATAAGACTCAAAGATAATATTTATGATTATTCCTAGGCAAAATTTCTATATTGTTCACTCCTAAGGATCTCAGGACAACTTGTTACCTAGGCTTAGTGGAAGGCCTCATTAAAGTACCTGGCACCCATGTATCTGCTCCTGAATTCCAGATATAGCATTGAATGTTTCATATCATTTTACTTTTGTTATATATAATTTTTATATATGAAACAAATACTCATAACAATCACAAGAATAAATTTAAACTAATTAGTTTTTTTTTTTTTATGTGTCTATTGTTTGTGACAGGATCTCCCATAGTGGCCAGGCTGTCAGGCACTCAGCATAGAGTCCACATTGCCCTAAATCCCATGATATTCCTGACTTGGATTTTTGAATAAAAGAGTGAAGCATGACTCAATCTTTTGTCCACCTAAGAATGATATTTTTGTCCAGCTAAGAATACTTTGCAGAATTCTCTATAATCTAAGCCCAATGTAGCACCATTTCCACATTTCTATTTTGATGAGTCAAGAGATTTTTCATTAATAAATTTCTACAATGTTATAAATTGCTGAGAATATACAAAACCTTTAAGATATGATGTCTCTACAAGGAGCTAAAACTAGTTGTAGAATAAATATCTTTTAATTTTCGCAAACTACTCCATTTTGGAAATTGAACATATTCTAGGATACTAAAGGATTTTTCTAAATATCAGTGATGTTACCAAGCTAAAATTTAAATCCCTATGGTATGTCTGAATGACAGAGATTTTACAGTATTGTCTTAGTTAGGATTATTGTTGTGATGAAACACCAACATCTGAGAAAATTCTACGGAAAATGGTTTATTCACCTTATGCTTTCTTATCACACTTCATCATCAAAAATGTCAGGACAGGAACTTAAGCAAGGCAGGAACCTGGAGATAGGAGCTCATGCAGAAGCCACAGAGGAGTGCTGACTGGTGGCTTGCTCCTCATGGCTTCTCAGTCTGCTTTCTATTGTATTTATTTATTTATTTTACATCCTGGGCAGTTTCTCCTCCCTCCACTTCCCCCCGTCTCTCTGTCCCCACCTCACCTCTCCCCCTACATCTGATCCTCCTCTTTTTCTATTCAGAAAAGGCCAGACCTCCCAAGGTTATTGACAAAACATGACATGTCAAGATTTAGTAATACTAAGCACTTCATCTTATATAAAAGTTGGTTGAGACAACCCAGTAGGAGGAATAAGGTCCCAAAAGCAGATTACAGAGTCAGAGACAGGCCCCTGATCCCACTATTAGGGGTCCCACAAGAATACCAAGCTACACAACTGTCACACATATGCAGAGGGCTTCCATAAAGAACCTAGAACCATATATCTAAGATTACATATATATAATCCTAGAGAAGCTGGGAATATAAGTTTTATTCCTAAGCAGTATAACACTGCATTTCTAAGGTCAAAAGTAAAACATTTTATTGTTGTTTATTTTATAATAAAAACTGTGGATGAATTAGACCTGTTGATTCTATAGGAATATATTTTGTTATTATAATTGGAAGCTTCCAGTCTGTTTTCTACAAAAGAAGTTTTTTTTTTTTCCTTTAGATTCTTCAGGGCACAAAAAACACCCAGTAAAACTACAAATGTGGCAAGCTAGTCATACCACAAAATTCTTACAGAAGGAGTAACTAATATAAGGGTGAAAATTAATTAATCAAAAACCAAAATACAGCTCAGGAAATGTCAGAAATATTTGAGAAAGGCTGTAGAATTATAGGGAATAAACGAAAGTCCAAAATACTTACTATTCAGGAATATAAATTAGGTTACTATTTTATTACTTACTAAAGAGATAATATAGATACAGATATAGGAACATCGATATAGACATGGATGTAGACATACATATGGACTATATAGATTTATAAAGAAATTTCTTCACAAATCTTTGATTCCCAAGAAAAGGTCACTGTAAATCAAGAATATTGTTTTCTGCTTTTTTTGCATATTTTCTACCTGTGTTTGAAGAATGAACCTTTATCAAGTTATATCGTTTATTTATGCTAGCCTTGTTACAGCAGTGTAGGGAGAGATCCCATGTATCTGTACCGCTGACCATACCTGTTTGTGAGTAGTCACAGGTATGCAGAAGGTGTGGAATAAAAGAGCTGAGAAGGAGAAGGCTCTGTCTCTTTCGAGTCGGGTCTTGAAAGGCTGCAGAGACTAACCTGGGTTTTGGTGTAACTAATCTCCCACAATAAGTAACTAGCATTATTCTTATTTCATGTCCTGATATAATTCCTTATCACAGCGGGTGTATTAGTTGTAGAGAGGGAAGAGTAACGAGCAAAGGGGTCAAGAACATCCTGGAGAAACCCACAGAAACAGCTGATCTGAGCAAGTGGGAGCTCACAGACCTCAGTCTGACTACTGGTGGGTCAGGTTGGATTGAACCAGGCCCCCTGAATATGGGTGTCAGTTGGGAGGCCTGGACAATCTATGGGGCATCTGGAAAAGGAACCAGTATTTATCCCTAAAGCACTGATTTTGGAAGCCCATTCCCTATGGAGGGATACTCTCTCAGACTAGATACATGGGGGAGGGTCTAGGCCCTGCCTCAAATGATGTGACAGAATTTGATGATCACCCATGGAAGGCCTCACCCTCCCAGGGGTGTGGACAGGGTGTGGGGTGAGATGGGGTGTTGGTAGGGGGCATGGGATGGAGAAGAACTGGGATCAGTATGTAAAATATGATTGTTTTAATTTAAATAAAAAGAAAAGAAATCAGGAAAAAAGATAAAAAAGAAAAACACACCTTTAAAGCATATATATGGTAGAAGGTATATATACAAATTCACACATTTATATTTATGCATGCAAGCCATACACATAAATATATGGGTTATCATTGTTTTGCTGCATATATTGAATGTTTGAAGAGAATGAACTTTTAAAGTGTATTTTTGTAGTGCATACGACTTTTAAAAGTTGAAATGTTTTATATTGTGACATTAACATTACTATATGATCTGGGTCAAGCAGAATGGAAAGGTCATGGCTTAATAGTGACATATTTATGTGTCAAGCGACCAAGGGGTCAATTGTGTTGGCTAGTGTTCTGTAAACTTGACTCAAGCTAGGGTCATTTTGGACAAGGAGACCTCAATTTGCAAGACTGGGTTGCGGGCAAGCGTGTGATGCATTTTCTGTTGATACTTGACGTGGGTGGGCTCTGCTACTGTGTGAGGAACCACCCCCAAGCTGGTGGTCTTTGTTGCCTTTAAAAAACCACACAGACTCATTCCCATTTTCTTGAGGAGTCGCCATACTGATTTCCACAGTGGCTGCACAAGTTGGCACTCTCACCAGCAGTGGAGGAGTGTTCCTCTTTCTCCGCATCCTCTCCAGCATAAACTGTCATTGGTATTTTTTATTTTAGCCATTCTGACAGGAGTAAGATGGTATCTCAGAGTTGTTTTGATTTGCATTTCCCTGATGACTAAGGATGTTGAACACTTTCTCATGTGTCTTTCAGCCATTTTAGATTCCTCTATTGAGAATTGTCTATTTAGTCCTGTACCCCACTTTTTAATTGGACGGTTTGGTGTTTGGGAGACTAGCTTCTTGAGTTCTTTGTATATTTTGGAGATCATGGGAATGAGTCTACCACAAGATCCAGCAATTCCACTCCTAGGCATATACCCAAAAGAAGCACAATCATACAACAAGGACATCTGTTCAACCATGTTCATAGCAGCATTATTTGTAATAGCCAGAAACTGGAAGCAGCCTAGATGCCCCTCAACCGAAGAATGGATAGAGAAAATGTGGTACATTCACACAATGGAGTACTACTCAGTAGAAAAAATCAATGGAATCTTGAAATTTGCAGTAAGATGGATGGAACTCGAAGAAACCATTCTGAGCGAGGTAACCCAGTTACAAAAAGACAAACATGATATGTACTCACTCATATGTGGTCCTGCTTTATGATACATAGTAGTGACAATGCTTTATCAGAGCAGTTTTTAATGATGTTGCTCAAAATGGTTTCCTCCCAGATGATGACTGAGAAGCTAATTAAAAAAAAATGGTGCCAAGTACCACAAGAGTAACAGAACTGCGCTGTTTTCTGGGATCTTGTTTTTACTTTTTTGTTGTTGTTTGTTTGTTTTTTTGGTTTTGGTTTTTTTTTTTTTTAAATGGAGTGTGCTGGATGGCTCTACAATTTTGTTCAAATGACTGCAGAACCTGGAAAAGCTGTTGCTGCTATTGATGCATAACATATTGCCATTATTGTTCTCTCTCTCTCTCTCTCTCTCTCTCTATATATATATATATATATATATGCTAATTGAAACTCAAATATGTGATGAATCCAAGGTGTTTCAGAGAGTGCTCACCTGTGCATGCAAATTTGATTTCATCTTTAGTAAGTAGTAAAGTTATATGCTTGCCAAAAAAAAAAAAAGTGACACACTGGAAGACAAATGTCACACAATTTCAATTATATGTGTAACCTAGAAATGATGAACTTACGGGAACAGAGAGCAGTATTGTGACTTCAATGTGGGCTTTTAACAATGGGGAAACAATTGGTTTAAGGATATAAAACTGCAGTTGGACAAGAGGCATGGACTCTCTGAAGTCTTGAGTTCTACCGAGAGCATGATAAATATGGTTGATAACAATATGCTATATTTTTAAAGTTGTGAGATAGTATAATTTAAGTGTTCTCAAAACAAAAATGATGAATATGTGTGATATAGCATGTTAATTGGTTTAATTTAGCCATGCCATTGTGAACATACTGTATTGTGTATCATAATTGTGCATGACTTTATTTATGAGCTAAATAAATGAATGAAAAAAAAAAGAAGGGACTTTGAGAGCCCATCCCACGTGAAGGGATGCTCTCATCCAGGACACATGGGGGAGGGCCTAGGCCTGGCCCAGGATGATGTTGTGGAATTTGGGGAGCCCCCGTGGAGGGCTCTACCCTCTATGGGGAGTGGAGGGGGGAAGGGGATGGTGGTTGGGGGGGGGGGAGAGGGAGAAGGGATTGACATGTGAAATTATAATTTGTAAAAATTAAATAAAAAAAAAACAACACACAGAGCAAGCCTTGAGAGACTAAGCCAGTGTGCAAAGCTCCTCTATGGCCTTTGCAACAATTCTTTCTTTTACTTATTTCCCTCAGTTCACTCGATGATGCAACACGGTCTGTAAAATAAATACAATTCCAATCTCCATAAACAGGTTTTCCTATTTTACTTCATGATCTTCTTTTAGGCAGGTTTCAATTATTAACAAACACACACATAAATTATTATTATTATTATTATTATTATTATTATTATGTATTTGTGTGTATGCTTCTGTTTGTGTATGTGTACACCTATATGAGTACACGCAAGCCACAGAGCACTTGTGGTGGTCAATGTACAACTTACTAGATTTGATTCTCCAGTTTTACCATTTTTATGGCAGGAATCCAACCAAAGTCATTAGGCTTGGCAGCAGTCACCTTTATATGCTAAACCATCTCACCATCACTTTTGAGCACTGTTGTCTTTCTCTAAACTATAGGCAATCCCAATACTGCATGTCTCAATATGTATTTGATTAGTAGTGTCCTAATAAAGCATTGTTGTGTTTCATAGACATAAAAGTTTCTTTTCCTTCTCTTGGTTTGCCTTCTCCAACTTCAATATAATGGCGTTTGTCTCTCCTTTTTTATATTACTGTGTTATGTTCTATTATTATGTCTTAAAAACCTTTTCTTTTTTAATGAGAGATATAAGGGTGGTGGACCCGAAGGGAGACTGTAATCAGGATATATTGGAAAAGAATATTTTCAATAAAAGGGAAAATTGATATTGTGTGACATTCATCAAGACTACTGATACATTCATGGTTATTTTCTACTTAAATCTATTTTAAGTAAATTAATAACTCATTTGCCCTGTCATCACTAGTCAATATTTCACTCCAATCTGTGAAGGCAGAAATTTATATTATATGTCATGTTTTCTTCTGCTGTTTTCTATTATTTCATTTATGGATGATAATAAGTAATTATAATTCAAGTAACCATTGAGTTTTTAACATTGACCTTGGAATTTTATATTTTAAACAATGTTTTTGTTTAAAAACCATTGATAAAACCCCAAACGATGCCTTATCCCTGTAACCCCAGAATTCTGGTGCCTGAAGCAGAAGGATTATGTATTTATAACAATGCAGTGTTAGGAGAGCCTGAAAAATAGAGAACACCAGAGTGGATTTACAAAATGATGTAAAAGCTAGAGGATCAGGGACTTTGCTGTGAGACTGTGTTTCCCATTAATGCCAGCCAATAGACAAGCCAGAGTTAATGGGGAAAATCCCATGGTGATTTAACAATACACAAAGAACTAAAGGAACCAAGAAAAGTTCATGCAGAAGAGGTAGTGTTTCCCAGGGCAGGGCAGTCAGACATGTAAGCATACACACAAGAAACATTGACATACTGAGCATAATGTACATACTGTATTTTCTAGAATATATATGCACATACATTTTTGCATGCAATAGCAGTTAATGAAAAAAGGCTGTCTATTGATGGATCTCTTTTCTTGCTCTCCTTTTTTCAACTCCTGCCTCGAGCTTCCTGATCCCTCATGTTATTCCCCTTCCTCTTCTCCCTTTCTCTTTCTCCTACCTCCCATGCGCCCAATTAGTTCAGGAGCTCTTTTTCCTTTGCCTTTCACCATGGTACTGTGTATATCTTTCTTACTGTCCTCCTTGTTTCCTAGCTTCTCTGGAGGTGTGGATTGTAGTCTGGTAATCCTTTGCTCTATGTCTAAAAGCCATATATGAGTGAGTACATAGCATATTTGTCTTTCTGTGACTGGGTTACTTCACTAGGATGGTTTCTTCTAGTTCCATCTACTTGCTTGTGACTTTTAAGATTTCATTGTTTTTCCCCCTGCTGAGTAGTGCTCCATTGTGTAAATGCACCACATTTTCTTTATCCATTCTTCAGTTGAGGGGCATCTAGGCTTCTTCCAGGTTCTGACTGTTACAAATAATGCTGTTATGAACATAGTTGAACAGATGTCCTTTGTGTATGAAAGTGCATCCTTTGGGTATATGCCTAAGAGTGGAATTGCTGGATCTTGAGGTAGACTGATTCTTATTTTCCTGAGGAGTCACCATACTGATTTCCAAAGTGTCTTTACAAGTTGGCATCCCCACCAACAGTGAAGGAGTATTCCCCTTTCTCTACATCCTCTCCAGCGTAACCTGCCCTTGGTGTTTTTTATTTTAGCCATTCTGACAGGTGCAAGACAGTATCTCTGAGTTGTTTTCATTTGCATTTCCCTGATGGTTAAGGATGTTGAGCACTTTCTTAAGTGTCTTTCAGCCATTTTAGATTCCTCTATTGAGAATTCTCTGTTTAGTTCCATACATCATTTTTTAATTGCATTAGTTGGTGTTTTGGTGACTAGCTTCTTGAGTTCTTTGTATATTTTGGAAATCAACCCTCCATCAGATGTGGGATTGGTAAAGATAATTTTCCATTCTGTGGGCTGCCATTTTGTCTTGTTGACTGTGTCTTTTGCCTTACAGAAGCTTCTCAGTTTCAGGAGGTCCCATTTATTAATAGCCGATCTCAGTGTCAGTGCTACTGGCCTTATGTTCAGGAAATGATTTCCTATGCCAATTTGTTCAAGGGTAGCTCCCACTTTATCTTCTAAGAGGTTCAGTGTGGCTGGATTGATGTTGAGGTCTTTTATTCATTTGGACTTAAGTTTTGTGCATGGCAATAAATATGGATCTATCTGCAATCTTCTACATGTCTGCATTCAGTTATGCCAGCATTATAGATTTAAAGAGAAATTTGGCACTAGGGAATTTTACAGAGACCCAAGAGGATGACCCCCATCTAGGATTCTAAGCAACAGTGGCAAGGCTACCTTAAATGCTCTTCCCCTATAATGAGAATGCTGACTACCTTAAATCCCATCCCAGAGCCTTCATTCAGTGTCGTATGGAAGCAGAAGCAGACACCCACAACAAAGCATTGAGCCATACTCCTGGAATCCAGTTATAGAAAGGGAGGGATGAACAAAGGGGTCAAGACCACGCTGGGAAAACCCACAGAAACACCTGACCTGAGCAAGTGGGAGCTCATGGGCCTCGGTGTGACAGCTGGGTTACCAACATAGCACCAAACTAGGCCTCCTGAATGTGGGTGTCAACTAGGAGGACTGAGCAGTCTATGGATCCTCTGGCAGTGAAACCAGGATGTATCCCTAGTGCATGAGTGGACTAATTAACCTAGATACACTGGGGAGAGCCTAGGCCCTGTCCCAAATGACTTGAAAATTTTGATGACCTCTCATGGAAAACTTCACCCTCCCTAGGGACTCCATGGGGGATGGGATTTGGGGGTCGGTCGGGGTTATGGAAGGATGTGAAGGAGAGGGACCTGAGATTGATATGTAAAATAAGATTGTTTCTAATTTAAATAAAATTTATTAAAAATTCCAAAATTAACTACAGCAACAACACATGCACACACATGCACACAAATAAACACATGCATAGAGCTAAATACCCATATACATATGAATACACATACACACAACATCATGTTGTATATATACACACATCTACACATGCACACACATACAAATAAGCCATACACACATATATACACATGTACACAAGCATGCAATGCACACACGTATATGTGAACACATATGCACACACCCAGAAATACACATGTACACATATATCCAAACAAAAACATGCATATGCACACATGCACACCTATTATATTTTGCTTGTAAACAGTTACAGCAAAGACAGCACAGGGACAGACCCTACAAGCTTGTAGAAAGGAAAATATTGGAAAACACTAAGAAAATCTTGGGACTGAGAATGATCTAACATTGTATCAATTGCCTAAATAAACTTTAAAGGTTAAGATGCAAAAGTTCTAATCTATATCAGTCTAAACTATTTTGCTAATTCTTTAGAAAAAGAAATATCTTAATACAAATGAAGAACAAATCAAGTGGGGACTCGATTTTTAATGCATTGTGAATATATAGAAAACTTACAAACACAAAGCAGCACCCCAAAAATGCATTTTTCTATTGCTTGTTGATTTGCTCAAAATAGTAGACTGTCTCCCATTAATTATGTGATTTGATTAATTATTGATACGAGTGGACAGATGTTTTGATAGAATGTGGGTTGGAAACTCTTTGTATCTCCTTTACAGTTGTAAACTAATTCAAGGGGAGGAACCCAAGCTTGTTTCGCATGGCAACAATTTGTTCCCAAAGCATTTATATTAATAAGCACACATATCCACAGAGTCTATAATGTAAGTTCTTCCACATTACCCTTGGAATTGTCAATGCTGCCAGATGTCTCATTGTATCAACTATTCATTCATAAGACTTATGTCTTTATGTAAAGGCTTCCTTTCTGTGAAATATGAATATACTGAGTTTTTTTCAGTTACTTGGCAATGCTGACTGTCTTCATGATAACAAGCTCTGGGAGATAACTATATAAAATTCAAGTACTTTGAATGCAAGTACTTATATTGGTTACACCCTAAGAATGTTTTTTTCTAAAAGAATCTAATGAAGCTTTTAACTCTTTGTACAATGACTCAAAGAAAATCTTGCAATAGTTTCCTCAAAAATTTTTCTAATTAATTCCTGGGCACAATGTGTCAATTCAATGCTTTTTAATGAGTCCTATTCGATATGGGATTGGTAGAGGTGTTTAAATGCTTTTATCTTAAAAATAAATCAGTGTGATGAAGAAAACATGCTCATAGGAGATAAATATTTTCACAGCTGTCTGCCTTTCCAGTAATTAACACTTGTTTCCTTGTATACAAAATACAGGGTTCACACATGAGCTTGTTTATAAAATATTTCACAGGTGAATGACAAGCAGAATTTGCTAAATTATCTCATCCCATATTGACATACTTTATACTCACTAATGTGATATTAGAAAAATATGGAACATATTTTTCTTTGTACATATCTCCAACTTTATGCTAGCACCAAGGGTAAAAGTTAGAAAAACACACGCATTGGGAGCACTTTCATGTGATTTCGTGATTTTTCTTCTCTTTACCTATTAAAGAGTAGTATCATAACAGTGAAATATTGAAAATATGGATTTTTTTACATTGTGATAGTTTGAATAAGAACCCTATAGTCTGATATGTTTAAATGCTTGGTCCCCAAATGGTGGAACCTTGTATTTTCTCACGTGTCACAGCATTTTAGAAATTTTATTTCATTTTTAGTATTGCAAATTCGACATGTAATTTTTCTCATATGTTTTATTCATGTTTTTATTAGTTTTTAGAGAATTTCTTACTATGTAATTTGATTATATTCATCCCTAAGCTCAACTCCTCTCAGATACAATCCCCTTTGGGTATTCACATAACTTTGTGTCTTTTTTCTTAAAAAATAGTGAAATTATTCCTTAGTGTCTTACTCTTCCAGTCAAATACTTTCAGCATTTTCTCGTATTTGGGCTTTTTCATCTTCTTCATTTTCTCTTCCTCTTGCTCTTCACTAGTTGTTGATTCCTTGCTTAATTTACAATATGTCATTAGCTTTAATAAATTTGTTTATATAATTTCATATGTATACAGCAATATTAGTACCCCTTTACTCCCTTCTAAGTTAGAAACTATAATTTTGCCTGTGATAGTTTTGCTCATTTGGGGCTATCATGTCTTATATACAAATACAATTTTATTGCAGAGAGCTTTGTTGCCTTTTCCTTCTTGGCAAGGCCCAGGACTTTGGTCAAGAAACATAAACACTGAGTTAGTAGGCACAGAAGTCTTTTACAATGGCTTTAACAACAATGGCATTTCTAGTTCACTTCTGCTGACAATCTGTTCTCTTAGATGACTTGGTACATGTCCTGGGCCCTCAGATTCACACACAATGTTGGGATCAATTTCCCTAATCCCTTAATATTTAACAATATACCTAGGCTTAGCCTATACATCTTTAAATGTTTATCTTTAAAATTGGTAGGTGTGTGTACATAACATATATATGAATGCTTATGACAGATAAAATATCTCTAAAAATGTTTCAAGTAATAGAACATTCTTGTTTAAAATACATCCAGAAAGAATCATGTTTGTTCCATCTATTTATGGTGTCTACATTGTGTTTATATATGAACACATCATGGCTGGTTCATGAAAAGTGCATGCCCAGGATGGACTGGTTTAATTTTAAATCCATTTGTTTTTGGTTGCATTGACATTTCCTTCTTATCTACAACACTTAGTTCCTCATAGAAAACATAATTATTTGTCAGACTCGTATGAACTTGCAAGCGTACACATAAAACAGCAGTCTTCGTTTTATCAGCATTTTTTAAAAAAATGTATACATCTCAGAAATTATATTCTAATTACTACATTTCTGGTATGAATTTTATATTTATTTTATTTCTTGTGATGCAAATGTTTTCTCTTTCTTTTTAAATCTTTAATCTCTTTCTTTTAAAATGTTGTCTCTTTCTTTTAAATCTTTAATGGTCTCTCTCTGTGTGTGTTTGTGTGTATGTGTGTGTGTATGTGTACAAGTGCATTGATGTTCATGTGCGCAGCTACCACAGTGTGGAAAGTCAGAGGACATCTTTGGGAATTCGTGCTCTCAACCCACCTTCTTTGAGACTGAGTGTCTTGGTATTCACTTCTGTGTTCAGCAGATGAGCTCTTTTGTGGGCCTCGAGTGATTCTCCTCATCCTGCCTCCCCTGTAGCTATAGAAGAACTGGAATAATAGATGCATGCTGCTACATCATTAGTTAGCTGAGTTATAGAGATTTGATGTCAGGTTCTCACATTTTTATGCCAAGAGCTTTACCCACTGAGCCATTTGCTCATTCGTTATTACTTAAATTTGAAACTGAAAATTACTAATTTAAAATTGCTTTTCATAATATTACCAGTTTAAGAAAATGTTTCATATCAATTCATAGGAAACCACTAGCTATATGTGCACATATATACATATGTGTAGATACTATGCAAATGAGATATCTGATAGCTTGAAATGAAGGATGCAGGGAAGTCATTTTTCCCATGAACAGTATGCCCATTCCTAGTCCTACTGGGAAAGGACCCCTGGACCTAGTCAACTGTTTTCTATTATTATGAGTATTGTAGAAATATTAATAACATTCTTCAAGCATTCTTGATGTAACCCAGCCCTGGTACTAGAAGTTTCACTTAGTGACAAGAGACGCCCAGTTGGGACTCTGGCTCCTTTGTTATGTGGAGACTTCATTAAGTTTGCCTTTATATGTCTTAGGAAGAGAAAAGTTAAATGCATCTATAAATGAACAGTGAATTTATCTATAAAACTTCTTTTGCAAAATAAGCAGATGCAGTTTTTCAAAGCAGATGCATAACTTGCTAAGTGACAAATAGAATTCATAAGAAAAGGTTATTTTTTCTTTTCCTGGCAAAAAAGTAGATAATTAGGAATCACAATATAGAATCATTGAACTTATGCCTTATGAGAAAATTAAAAAGCATAAAAATGAAAAATGGCTTTTCCATATTGCCTGTTTCTGCTATAATCTGAAATGCATTTGACTTTTTTCTAGCTGTACTAATCCAAAGCCATTTCTCCTACACAATACATTGTTTGAAGAGTATTACAAAATTTTCCATGTTTTCCCATAATCATTTTGTGCCTAGAATTAGATTTGACATGGGAACAAGTAATTAAATAGTAAGTTGATTAATGAATTAAAAATAAAAGGATTACAATATGCATAATATTTATCATATTCTTTTATAAAGGAATTATTTAAGTTTCATAAGAGTTGTTTTAAAGATGTGATCAATCTATCTCTCTATCTCTCCCTGTCTCTGTCTATTTTTACAACTTTATCTTCACAAAAAGTAAGTGTTTAGGGCTAAGAACCTTTAAGATTATTACAATTTTTATGTTATTGTTTTAACTCCACTGGACATAGAAACTTTCTATTTTTATTTTGTAAACATTGTTATTCACCACAAGGACCAGCCTGAAGTGTTCAGTAATATCTAGTTAGATGCCAATTTATCTTTCCAAAATGTGGAAAATTTGAATTATAAAATCATGCTGGTCTTAAGACTGAGTAACAATGTAGACATTTGTGTCATTCACTGAGTGTGCTTGTTTTTCTATGCCTTATCAAAATATTGATCAGTAATAGAACTAATAAAGTCTGTGAAACATTATTCCAAGAAGCTGCAACCATGAGATATTTGAAAATCATTTTTATATTTAATAATTTAATATAAATTTTGCAATAAAATTTTCTATAAATAATTCAAAAATCCTATATCCTACATCTTTATAACAGAAAGAACATACCATGGAAAACAAACCATATTGTACTTTCTACATCCTGTATAATATTCTCATATGGTAAATTTTGGGCCATTTAGTAGCTTATTAATATTTAATATACTTATTGTTATGGACATCAGTTTTAAAATAGAGTTATGAGAAATAAATTTTAAAATGAGAAGTGATTTAAAATTACAACATATTAGAAATCTTTGTGGTATACATCATAGAATATTTTAAATGATTATTAAGCATAGAACTGTCAAACATTATTTCTCTATAGACAACCAAATTATAAACAATTTTTCTCCTCATTTAATAACTCACTGTTATTCCAGCTAAAATCAGTGCATTAAATTGCCAGATTCTGTCAGTGCCTCCAGATCATGGGCCTTCTATCACTTTATACACAACATTTCATTATTCTTGCTATGTATATGGAGTCCTATTGAAAGTTGCCCATGGGGAAAATGGAGGGTAAAGGAGAGATAGAGATCACTGTCATAATATCTATAGGCTTTATGTTAATTAATATAAATTAAATGATAACATTGACCAAAAATGAGTTCAAAGGGATTTGTTTCAGATTCTGCCTTTCATTCTTCAATTCAAATTTTATTTATAGGATGAAACTTATAGCCTGAGAAGCTGCATTTCTAGCAATTGTAAAACAGAATTGTAAAATTCATATGCTACACTAGCTCTGAATCACACATCTCTCTCAAGGATATTTGATAATGATAACAAAGTAGTGAGAGCCACCAGAAGGTTAATTGGTTCCTTGCTTAAAATAATTCAGTAATACTCACCCCTGTTTTGGAAAAACTCTCTAATTTCCTAAATTCAACAATCCAAGCTCCAAACTTACTCAGATACAATTTTATAAATAGACCAATATCTAACATTTATTAATGTACAGATCACAAGTGTTAAACTCACAAGCAAAATGATTCATCACAGTAGGCAGAGGGAATCTCTAGGGGGCAGTACACCCAACATTGCAACAATAATGTAGTCTAAAATGAGTCACTCAGGGCAGATGTGGTGAACCTTAAATTTAGGGTTCTTCTACATCTTATACTTTTAAAGAATGAATAACCCTTCCCAAAACTAACTCTGTTTTATTAATTTTCTGACATAAACATGAGAAATTCTCTCATAATTAATTTAGTAGCCTAGAATGTTGAAAAACTTATTAGCCACTGGATAATAGTAAAAGTTTGCCAAGTCTGAAATGTTGGGTATATTTTCAGATTGAGTCACTCCCAGGTTTAGACTTAGTGCTTAAAAATGAATTATTTTAGAAAATATTCCAGAGAAGATGTAAGACTTAATAGATAATCAGCATGCCTAATGCCAGCAGAATGTCACATACACTATGTATTTTTCCTTGTTAAATCTTGTGTGATCCATCTGTGACTTATAAAAAGCAACCCAGAGATCCTATTAAAAAGTGATATATCTTCAGGGTCCAAAGACCTGAAAGACCATTTGAACATCCCACTTAGGATATTATAGACTTGCAAGAATGCTTCACACTGAAAGTTCTAGAGAGAAATAATATAGATGTTATAAACTCAATGCTGGTGAAAGAGAATACCATGGGGAAAATTCTGATAAACTAGCCAGAATACTTATTTGGTGGGCTACTTATTTGTGGAAAAACACGAATTGCAAATTAACAAGTTAACTGCCTGAATGAAAGCAATATTTAGAATGGGTTTTGGGGGAGAGTTTCCAATAATATTCATAATATCTCTACAAAACAATTTATATTTATTCACATTATAAAATTCAGAGTGTTTTTTGGATGTCTCATCATTTAAACTATGGATGTTTGATTATTTAAAATATTAGTAAAAATGCTGCGGTATCTCCTTAGTTAAGAGACTAATTAAATGTTTAAATATGGATCATATCAGAAAACTCAGATCAAATTATGTTTTATGGACATTGTTATATGTTAAAACTTAAGAATGGCATCCTTTCTGAAGAATATGCAATGTTTTAAATCAAGTGTTAAGTATAATAAGGTAGTTGCATTCTTTATATGATTATTACAAGCTTATTACTTTTTTCTTACAGTCCAATTATTTTAACAAAACAAAAAAATGCTACATTTTAATGGGATATATTTATGAAAGAGAACATAAAATAATCTGACAACCTACTAATTAGTCAATGACAGAAATAAAAATGGCCTTAGGCTTTGTGATTTTTATTCCATAAGATATCTGTTTTTAATCATTTTATTTATTAAATTCATACATACACATACACACACAAATGCAAACCATATACACCTATTTCATTTTAACATAACATTCAACAAAATAAACAATAGAAAGCATTTGGATGTTGAATGTTATTATGCTATTTCAAATTATTGGTGGTAATTTAATCCATTAAATAATTTTTGAGTAGCAATTATTAAGCATTAGAGTTTTTTTTATTCCTCATAGTTTTAATGATTGTAAATCCAGCATCTCCTGGTCTCCTGGTCTCTTTTTTTGCTGTGCTGTCACTTTTGTTTAACTACAGCAGTCATATTGGATTCATGATTGTTCAAATAATTTTATTTAATCACAGTTGTCTTTCTAGAGGCCCTTTCTGAAAACAATTGTATGATGAGATATGGAACATTAGGACTTGAGCATATGAATGATGGCAGAGATCATACTTATGTTCATAACATTATCTCAAACTACTGGGATTGGTCTGACCACAACTGTGTGTCTTCTGTGGTTATTTCTCTATTTGGATGTAGACTGATACCTTGGACTATAACTCTTTTGATTGTAGTGATTTTGTTAGACTTGATCTCTGGACTCCAAAAGTCCATGTAGAGTAGATGACAAAAATGAGAAGTCATGCTTGTCCCCACTGGAAATTTGATGCTATTTCTGTTGTTCCTAATTAGAATGCCTTGTTCACTTAGTTTCTTGACATTTTTAACAAATTGTCTGGATTTAAATTGTCTTTGATTTAAATGCAGAATTGTGTATCCCTCTCTGTAAAAGGAAGAGATAGTGGATAAGGAATATAAATGAGTAATTATCACAAAACCAGGAAAAATGCAGTAAGCAAACTTTAGATGCTTATTTATAAAAATAGCTATTGATGTGACTATAGCATAGCATTTAATAAGGATATGAAGAAAAGGTCAAATTAGGTGATGAGAAAGGACAGAATTCAGACAAAAGAACACAAGGTCAATGAAAGAGGATACAAAGGTAATTGTTTTCTCTAGTTTCTACTCTGTCATGTATTACTATTTTCTTTCTTTTTCATCTAGGGGATAAGTACACAAGTAAGTAATTCATTCATAACATGTAAAACCCTAAGTGAAGTTTCACCAATTCAGAATAAACATTGTGATTGTACAGAAGTGCATTAAAATGTGAAGAATTCAAGTTAGGGGAACTGCTCAAGTGGCTTAGTCAATGTATCTGAAATTTCACTTGTGAAATGATTACAATAAAACAGGTTTCAACTTTTAAAAGCAAAATAACTATTTTTTAAAATGTTAATTTCATGTACATTCAATATTCTATATTGGATCTACTTCATTAATGACAATTAAATAATAGGAGGGTAACAACTACTGCAGAGCATTACACAGTCAACATAAGTAACTATTCTCTTCTATCTTCTTGCATTTTAAAGCCTGAGATATTAAGTTTCATTCTCTGGCCTTTTTTTGCAAAAAGGATTATATTCCAAAACCTCTCTTCAACACTCATCTCCATTCTGGAACTCCAAGTCTTGGCCCAGAGTCTCCTTAGCTCATTCCCAGTACCCTTCTCTGCATTTCCTCCAAGCCACTTCTGTGTGTGTATGTGTGTGTGTGTGTGTGTGTGTGTGTGTGTGTGTGTCTATGTGTCTGTGTGTCTGTGTGTGTGCGTGCGTGCATGCTCGCACATATGCACGTGCATGTGAGCCAACCACCAATCCACAGAAATAATCTACCAAGAATACCACAGGCACTACACTTGCCTAGGATAGGGTCAACAGCAACCAAAGAAGAAGAGAACACCCACCCAATAAACACAAGATTAGAAGCCTCCACCAAGAAACTCTTAAATACTATAACTCAACCTGTCTAAGTATTAGTGCAAAAACAACATGAACATCAAAGATAATATATTTTCCTTAGAACCCAGCAACATTATTGCAATAGGCACTGAGTAAAGCAACTTAGTCTTAGGTTGGCTCAATGAGTCTTAGTTTCTCTACCCACATTCATATGTAATACTTAAGTTCATGTTTTATATATTGTTATTAAACTGCAGATACAACTACATGAGATCTAAATTATTGTCAACTAAAGAAAAAAGGTAATAACAATGATTAGTATTATATAAACTACCCATTTAATTAATTCCTGATGAAGGGTACAGTTATAAAGCCATATACTTACTCCCTGAATTTAGGAGGTAGAAGCAGCAGCAGTAGCATCAAGATCATCATCATCATCTAATTGATTCCTCAATCCAGCATCCTGATTGTGACACTAAGTGACCAATAATTGTCATTTTATCCCTGATATCATCATGCATGAAGCTCTTTGTTTATACATTGTTGTATTCTACTCTTTCTTTCTGAAGTCCAATTCTACATAAAACCGCAGAAAATGTTGACAAGAATACTACTAGGTGGCATAATGGTTTGATTATTATGCAGAAACTGAAGCTCAGGAAGTAAATCAAATTTTCATATAAACAGTATTTAATGCTAATAAACCTTCCCTCTGAAAAAAATGCACACATTCTTCCATGTTCTCTCTCTGAATCTTTGCCATATATAATCTTTTCTGTGTTGTCAAATTTAGAATGACTTTTAATCTTACAGATACAGAACTTAACTTCTGCCAACTATCTTGAACACATCAATTTTTAATGGTAGAATCATATTAAAGGAATTCATACAGAGTAATGCAATTTCCACAGAGATGAGAATTATCTCAATATAATGAACATTTTTTTTCTGTAGGAGACCAGTAAAAAGATGTTGATAATATTTAAAGTTTTCTTTGTCAGCATGTAATAATAATACAAAGAATTTTAAAATATGTGCAGTGATGTGTTCATCTACATGAGGTGAGTAGACTTGAAGCTAATAGTGGTTTCTTTAAGTTTTGTAACTTTAAATTTTTACACAATTCTTAAAGGTATAATTATAATCTATCATAGAACTAAAATAACTAAGATCAATTCAAGCATATTTCATACCCACTTGGACAGCTTTTTGATTAAAATGTCTTAAAATGTCTGGATTTGTTTTTACCCATTTGATCTTTTCTCCATAATTGTCTCATACACACACACACACACACACACACACACACACACACACACACACTGCTGGTTATGTCACTTGGGCTTGAAACCATTGTTTCTATGTGAATGGTTTGGAGAGAGATCTGGCACAGGGTAAGTGTTAAGGGAGCCACAAGGATGACCCCAAGTAAAAATCCAGGCAGTGAGGGAGAGGCTGCCTTTTACGCCCTTCCCCTATAATGAGATTGATGACTATCCTGGTTACCATTCCTAAAGACTTCAACCAGTTCGAAGCAGAAACAGGCACCCACAGCTAAACACTGAGCCATACTCCTGGAATCCAGTTGCTTCGAGAGCAGAGGTATGAGGAATCCAAGAAGGTGCTGGAAAAACCGGCAGAAACATTTGACCTGACCTAATGAGAGCAGGGAGATCCTAGTGTAAAGCTGGGGAACCATTATTCGACCAAAACAAACCCTCTGAATGTGGTGCCAGCTAAGAGGCAAAGACAGTCTGTGTTACTTCTAACAGTGGAGCCAGTGTTTATCCCTAGAGCACAATGGACTTCCGGAGCCCATTCCCTATGGAGGGATACTATTGCAGCCCAGATACAGGAAGGAGGGCCTGGGCCCTCACCCAAATGATGTGACTCTCTGGGGAGGGGTTGGAAGGTGGATTGAAGGGTTGGTGGGGAGCATGGGAGGATGGGAGGACAAGGGAATGGGGGGATGGATATATAAAAAAGAGTGCTTCTAAAATAAAAAAAATTAAAAGAATCTGTCTTTTAAAATCCTACATAACATTGTTTTAGATTTCTTAAGGGTACCTTCAAATTTGTGTCCCTTATTTTAATTTGGGTACTTACTGCCTTTAATTATAAGCATAATTTACATGACCAACTAGAAATAAAGTTTCAAAAAATAGAAACAACACAACATTCTTTGGGGGAGATTCAGTTTTTAGCCCAATATAGAGATCTATGATTTTTTCTTAGGAAATGTGAACAAATATTTTTTTATTCCAGATAGAACTCTGATATCATACCAAAATAATGATTCTAGGTGGGGAACCAGTAAGTTTATTGGTGGTACTTATAGGAGTATAAGTAAGGAATTACATACATAGTGGAGCACCAGTAACTTGAAGTTATATGATCATCTAAAAGCTCATGATAGCTAGTGAGGTAGTTCAAGATAGTGCTCGCTCTGGCCTCTAAGCCCCCAGGTACAAGATATTAACTTGGATTTCTTTTTAGAGAATGGGCCTCAAATCTAACAAAAACAACAGTTGATGTCATTAGAGTCATTTCCTTGCTATGCCAGCGGACACATTTTGCCTGTCATGATGCCATGCTTTGTGCATACAAAACTGGACATTCTGTCAATGACTGTATTCTCTAGAAGCTTATGAAGTGACTCAGAACATTATGAAACCCAACTGACAGGAGGACCTCTGGGGTGATATCTCAAATGATTTCTTCATGTCCTACATACAAAGAATGTAGTGTTTTTAGGAAAAGGGACTTGCTATCTTGCTCTGACATGCAGAAATTGGTCAGAGTAATCTTTATACTTTGTAGGGCCTCAGAGAACTTTCAAATACAAAACAATCATAGGGATGTATTGAGCTCTGACACTAGAATTTTCATTCCAGAATTTTATGATTTTCAGGATTCATATCAGCTACCATCTCTGTTTAAGCCCTTTAGCTACTATTTAAATAACTCACTCTTTCATTCAATCCAACTCATGTAGGCTTATAAGCTAGATTGCTTCACCTTTGTAATTTATTGTCTTTTTCCTAGTTATGCACCTCAATATTTGTGAAATGAGAATGAGTGCCAATTTCAACTGTCAATTTTCTAGAGGTATCTATAAGTAACATTGACATAGGTGTCTCTTGACTGTTATTTCACCTGATATTTTTGCTTGCATGGACATTCTTGCAATGGATTCAGTTGAAATTCTCTAAGAATTGTTTTTTAATGGTATATCTTAGTATATTGTCTTGCAGAAGAGAAATACACATAGAAAACTCTAAAAAGTGGTGAATATTTGCCTCGTCCTAGGATAAAATTTATCCTTTATCTCACTTAAATTATCTGTGATGATACATTTTTTCTGAAAGTATCTCCTGAACCCAAACAGTCTAATATTTCTCTATGTCTTGCCTCCAAACTAATAATATGCTTTAAAATAATTTAAGACTATTTCTTAAACCTGCTGTCCTAATGTGCACTCAATTTGTTTTAAGTTCAAGCTGTCCTTAAGTAAACAATACAACCAACCTTACTATGTCTTGGGATTCCTATGTAAACATCTTTCCAACCTAAGCTAAATGCATAGTTTAATCTTATATTATGTGTTCTTCCACACTCATGAATCAGAATTTTTAAAGGTTTTCTTTTTATGTGTGTGTATATTATGGTGACCATTTTCTAAAATTAGATATCATGTTGGAATCAACCTTTAACAAAACAAACATCCACATGGATGTTGAAAACAACATGTGGCTATAACTTGACAACACCTGTTTTCAGTGTTAAGTGCTATTCAGTGTCAGTTGTGGTCAATAACACAACTTCTGTAAATAATGTTCAAGACTTCTGGAATATTCCCTTCTCTCTCTCCTTAGACTTCCAGCTCAACACAAATCTAACCCTGATTTCAGGTAACCACATTGTCTGTCTTTCCTTTTGTTCATTTCCTCCTAAATGCTTTAGCGCCTCATGAACCTGATTTACAAGCTCCTGTAAGTGCATTAGGATGAGCAAAGCATCATTCAGCTCCACCATGAGCCTCAGCAAACCGCTATATCTCCATTCCCCTTTTAGACTTCTGCTGAATCAAACTCATTATTAACTTCCTGTGAACACTGTACAACTATGCCTAGTGAACTGAGTGTCAAACACTGTCTCTTATTCCCTACGTAACCTGTCCTTCCTCTTGCAGTGCCTGGTAGTCATGTGATGCCAGGGATAACTACCCTGATATGAACCAGTCCAACAGGAAATGGATTGCCTCAGGTTATCATCAGTTCTCTTAGGAAACATTGTTAGTTGTATTAGTCTGCTACTCCATTTCTACATCATTCTGGTTGAACCTAACCTCTCTGTGTCTTGTGGACACATAACCATAACCAAGGATGTGTGAGGGAATCTTCCATCTCTTTCTCAATTCAAGTTGTCCACATGCAGAGAATTCTCCAGTTATACTGGGATGCTTTCTGTGATGGGCTGCATTAAGGCTCTTGACTGTGTGCTAAGTTGAGACTTTTGTTTCTTGTGTATTAAGCTTTGGGCCTGATGGGTATTCTCTATCACTTATAGCTTATGCTTTTTCTCCTCACATTATAGTTATAACCATTGGTTGCATATTTATGACTCTCAGGACTCCTTATTTGTACTTCCTTAGCCTTATATGCTGTGGCTTCATGAATAGCAAATGATTTTTCCATCTTATTCACATTTCCTGTCAATTCAGAGGTTAATGTAGAGGCTAGCATCTACATAGCTTTGTCTAAGAATTCTATTATGTTGCTAAATTTTTCTGTGTAGAGAGAGTTCAGCTTTCGCTCCATATCTTAATGAACACAACAAAGTTCATACATCTTATGTATACTGTTTACGGTCCCATTTCATGGGTACTCTCAGGAAATGCAATCCATTTTCTCATCTTTTGGCCATTTTGGGGAAATGCCTATTTTTGTATGGCAGATCCCATTTGCCAAAGAGGCATGCCATTTCATATTACATAATAGAAGACAGCCTCCCTGGGACTCCCTCCCCCAAAGAGTACTCCATTCTCAGATAGGCTCAACCTTAATTACATGTATTATTAGGTGTCACAGGGACCAAGCAATATTATTCCTTGCCATAATAGCAAGAGAACACATCATGCCATAGCCACACAGAGAAAATTAACTCTTTTGAGGTTGCCTCCAAGGATGCTCCTCTGTCACGCAAATCAGAGCAGCTATTTATTTGTCTTAACTTTACTACAGGAGCTGTTCCTCCTCAACTCATTGTTGGTGCTGTTGATCTCTGGGTGGGTACCCACTTCAATTCATAATGTTCTTGACAAAGACCAAGTAATCATCTATTCATCATAGTGAGGCTCCAGGAGACAGAACAAAGAAGTGATACCACTCAAGTGTAGCTTTGTGACAGAATTGTGTGTGTTGCTGTGTGTGTGTGTGTGTGTGTGTGTGTGTTTATTTAAACAGAGAAGTATGGGTGGCCCAAAAACAGTTGCATTACCAGAATGCAAACCAACAAGGGTGACAACTCATGAAACCTACATTCCTGACTCAAAATTGATTGCATTATTTTACACCACAGGGACCATGTGTGCCTAACTTTCAGGCTGCTTAAACAGAGTCTCTTTCTTCCCAGCAGGTTTGTAATATCATAACCTGGGACAGGATCCTCAAGGGTCTTGTTGCTTTCAGAGCTTCCTGAAACTTCTACCTTTCATCAATTTCTTTGGATTTAAGAATCTTGCTCCGTCATCCATGAATAAATGTTTTAATTTAGAGAAAATAATTTACAACACACATAAAGATCAGTAAATACCAAAATTATTGTGATGGAATATAGTGATATATTTAAGAGCCTTTGACAACTGCAAAATACATAGTGATACAAAAAAATAATATCATGAAATTTATCATTCAAATTAACTTTCAGCATTTAAAACTATTTAAATTTTGTCTCACAAAGAACAAATTATAAGAAAATGTTTTACGGTCTTTATATTTTATGGATTTCCATAGTGCTAGCTCCCAAGAACTTAATATAATCAATTACCATTTTTGTGTTCTGAGATAAGAGAGTGATAAATGTGTATGTTTTCAGCATTTCATTCTTTAAAATTGCTCCTAAAATGCATTTTGAAAAATGTGAATAACCAACTTCCCTATTTGATGTATCTAAAGATGAAAAAATCTAAAGAAAATATAAGACAGGTTTGAACATTCTCTACAGGGGTAATAACTTATTTCCATTATTGTGTCATAAATATGCCATGGCAACCTTATTAACTGATTCAATCTAATTAGTGTCAAAGGCAAGGTGCATGTCCTGAATGAATGACTGCATTCAACAATAAGCATTAGAGCCAAAATACTCATAATGAGACCCATATTTCACAGGAGTGTTTTCAGACAGAGCACTCTGAAAAGACTTTATGGAACACCAACTTAGTTTACTCCAACAAATATTTCCCAATTCAAAGCTGTAGGCAGCCTCAACTGAATTAAAAGCACAGAGTAGTTTACAGGAGGAAAGTGAAATATTCAAAAACTAATTTCTGCTTTTATATGTCAAGTACAATGGATATCCTTGTGAAAAGTTTTATTAGGGAAGAATAAAGTAAAGCTATTTAAATCTTTTTTTGTAAGTGGAGTTGGGGATATTGACCAGTAATAAGGAGGCTTCCTCGGTATGCTGTCATCTAAATAGAAAGACAAGAGTGAGAGATTCAGTCCTTGAGAGGGCGAAGAGCACTGTGCTTATCTAGGCCAAGGGACTTAGAGAGTTCCAGAATGCTGAAACACATAGCAGGTATAGGGATAATATTAGTCCATGGATTAGGATTGTGAGGACAAGGGGAGGATCACATTCAGTTTTAATAATAAAATCAGGTATGGCAAGGAAGCTAAGTGGGTAAAGGCACTTGCTTTGTAGACTGACAACCTGAGTCTGATCCCTAGGACCCACATAGTCCAGGAAGAGACCAACCTATGCAATTACTCTTTTGACTACAACATGTGTGTCCATGGTACAGCAACCTACATATAAAAAAAATCTTTAAACACACAGAAATAAAATAATTAAATAATAGTAATAATACAGCTCTTTCCTCTCATGGAAGCCATTTTTTCCTGCAAAGAATTAACAAGTAGTGAAAAGTGCCCAAAATATTGCTACTAAAAGAGTGTTTTACACAAAGATGTTGTATGTATATCCTTGCTTAGAATTGGGGCAATTATTCAGAAGCAGATATGTAAAGCTAGCAACAGAATCACCAATCACCTGATTTTAAGTACTAATCAAATGTAAAAGTCTTTCACCACTGGTATAATATGAAATTTAGGAAGCTTCATCTATAATACATGACCTTAAAGTGTTCAGAGTGAGAACTTCTGCATCCAGTGGTTAGTCGGAGCTCTCTGATGAGCTTTAGATGGATCCTTTGCATTTCTATAAGCTGTCATTCAGAAAATTGTCCCAACTGTATCTTGTCAGCCTCCAGGCAACTACACAGTCTTAAACCTAATGCAAGAAAGCTAGATCACAAATCATAAGGCCCGGCTTGAAAAAAAAAAATCTTTCTACTTTGCTGCAGTTGAAACACAGCTCAAAGAGAATTTTCCAACTGATTTTTTAATTTGTTCTCACCCAGCAATCTTACTTCTTCCTACAAGATATTTTGTTTAAAATGCAGCCAAAATAAATTCTTTAAAAGATTAGTACCATGCTCCATTTTTCTCTTTACTTTAGAATATTGTACTGTGTTGGCATTGCTTTTAATATTGGGAATGAAATTCTTATCGTGGTCTATCATCCCTTGTTCTTGGGCACTGTGAAAGTCTCAAACCCTATTCTGTGACCCTGGTATGCTTTCCCACTCAGTCTTTCCCCATTCATCTTGTTATTGTTTTTATCACCTAGAAATATGGTTTGAAAATAATTTCTTCCCAAGATGTTACTCCTGACTCTCATGGAACACTCTTTACTCCATGATAAAATCTTGTACTTAGTGGTCAGAATTTAAGTCCTAGAAAAACTTTCATTTTTACTGGATCACATTCAGATTAAATCTCACAGAAACATTGTCCTATCCGAGTAAGGATTATAAATACATGTGTATTTTAGTGTGACCCTTGTCACTTAAATAATCATCCAATTCTCTGTCTGGATACTCAGTGCAATGGTTTGAACCTTTCCTAGAGGTCAAAATGATCCGTCCCTGCTTGTGGTGCAATTTTGATGGCAGAGGAGTTTTTAAGGGGTTGGCATGGCTGATGGAAGAAGGATGCTTAGGACTAGATGTTTAAGCTGACACCTGGCACTTGCTACTCCTCTATCTAGGTGTTTCATCAGGAGGACAGTTGATACCTCATGTTCCAAACCATTTCAATTCCCTTGCCCTCTAATGTGAACCTGGGCAACTGAAACAAAATAAATCTTTCCCACTTTAGGAAGTTTCTGTCAGGGATAACATTAGCACAACAAAAAGACTTACAAAAGCACAAAGTACCTAGAGGACAGAGACTGTAACTCTTACTGCTCCTCAGTGTATCTCTATGACTGTGGCTAATATAAAGCAGATGCAACAGAAAATTAAATTCAAGGTTTCATATAAATGATTCAAATACAAAATTTTAGTGAATTTCAAAGGACTTTGTTAAACACAAAGATTTAAAATGGATTACTGCAAGGTAAGTTTTCTTCTTAGGTGAACTACAGTGTTTGGGAGTGTGTAAGTGGAGCCATATCATTTCACAGCTTCTTAAGTGCGAACATATTCTAAACCAAAGTGATGTTTGTATAACTGTCTTTTTCTCTAATCTCAGGTCGAGTTTTACTTAGTTTCGTATCACCAAACACCACATACTGAATGGCTTATAAACAAAATAAATTCTCACAGTTCTTGGGGTGGGTAATCTGAGACAAAAATAACAGCAGATATATTGGTTGACTTTTTGATTCAGGGATGCTATCTAGCTGTGTTCCGACAAAATAGATAGATAGATAGATAGATAGATAGATAGATAGATAGATAGATAGATAGAAGATAGATAAAACAGAAGTTCTCAGACTTATTTTTTAGAACACTAAACCTACCCCATCAACCCTTCCTCCATACACAAACACAAAATCCTTGTTGTCTAACAACATTGTCTTGGTAATTAAGTTTCAACAGAAAGTCAGGTGATGGCAAACATCAAATAGACCATTCCTGTAGCTCCTTTTTTTTTATAAGTGTGTTGGAAAATAAAAGAGAGTTTTACTGACTTACATTTAAAGAAAGTAGATACCAGGGGAATGAGAAAGATAAGAAACAGAAAGTCACTTTGCTACCCTCAACCAGGAGAACAGAGACAAAGGGCTATGTCTTTCTGCTCAACGCACTAGGTTTCTACATCAATGTCACATACCCTCCGAATCCAGTCTTCTCTCCCAGTACTCCCTCCATCCCTCTCCCCCAAGTGATCCTTCCCATTCCAGTCCCCATGCACCCCGGTCCATCTGCAAAATCTATTCTATTTCCCCTTTCCAGGAAACTCCATGTGTCTACCTTAGAAAGCTTCTTATTCCTTAGCCTTTCTGTCTGTGGATTATAGTCTGACTGTCATTTGCTTAACAGCTAATATCCACTTATAAGTGAGTAAAGGGATGATGGGATTTGGGTAAAGAGTGACTGGGACGATGGATTGGAAAAAAAAGAAAAAATTAAAAAACAATCCTATTTAAGATACAGTTAGGCTGAAAATATAGTTCAATGACGGGACACTTGGTCTGCACAATGAGGCTCTAGATTGAATTCCCCATACCAAAATGGGAAGAGGAGGCAGTAAAATGGTGACGTAACACACTAGCAGTGGGAGGCTGTGGTTAGATCCACCAGTAGATACTCAGGAGTGGAAAGCCAAGATGCCTATCTAATAAGAATCAAAATCACTTTCCCAACAACTAGTAGGCCTGGCAAAAGACAACTGGCAGAATTATTTAAAGAACAAATTCAGAAAACTATCTTATATAATACAACAGAATGAAACCTTCTATTTCCTTGCACTTTATCTTTCTAGTTTACTTATGAAGTTGAATTAGACAAAAAGAAAATGAAATCGATGAAGGATGATTGACAGTAAAAGGACTATAGCTATTTCAGGGAATCTGGTAACTCATTACAGCTGACGTCAGCTAGCAAAACAAAGAAGAAATCTTATCATTAAATGATAATTATAGTGTTATCCTGAACTGAAGCTGGTTTTATAGTATGAAATAACTCTTGGACATTTTGTTATTTGGTATCGATAAAAATCCCTCTGGAGTTATTACTACTTTTTAAACAGAGAAAAATTGTAGCAAAAACGTAATTTCACTCATGAATACCATAGATTCATTGCTCTTTTTGTTTAGTAAGAACTACACAGTTGTAGAATTAATGAGCAATTATTGGGCTATACCTTGTACCAATAAGGTATCTGACTTTGAAGAAGTCTAATAAAATTTTGTTCAAATGTCAAAGCAAAAGTCCCCACCCCACATAGCGCCTGGCTATCATAATCCATTTTCAACCCGAGTATATACTATTCTGTGGTAATTTTATTTGCTTGGAAACCACCCTCTGGAAAATGTAGACTGCCATACATTCCAAAGAATAGATATTTATTTTTTTTTCTGTTTTCTAATAGTTTCTTTCTTGTTGGTTTTTTATTTTTTATTTAAATTTAAAACAATCTTATTTTACATAGCAATTGAAGCAAGATTGATATTTGAGATTTTAATGTAGGTGTAGCTACCATAACACAACATTGACCAGCATAACAAGATAACCCTAAAGGGGATTATCCATAGTGCCACTTATATCTTGGTGATTACCAACAGTTGACTAACTGGAGTTAAGGCAGGATCAGTGGGAGGGAAATCATGCCTGGTTCTAGAAACCTAGCCAACTCTCCTTGACTGGTCCTGGCCCTTAGAGGAGACTTTCAAAAACCAGTATAATTTCACATGGCATTCCAAACCTGATGCCCACAGATAAGCGCAGCTTTTACTCTTCATTAAAGTAGTTTCCTTTTGCAGTAACCACACCATTAGGAAAGCACAGCTGGTCAAAATATAGAAAACAACTGACGGTGGGGTGCCAGTATCCCAATGATGTCTCTACACTGCAACTCCTGTACTTAAGGCTCAATGAAATTTGAGGAAAAGGGAATGGATAAATGCATGAGATGGAGGAACAGGAAGTATGTTACAAGAGTATAGATATTCCAGGGAACCGGGCATTTGCGAAATCTCAGTAATATGGCATTTAAATAAAACCTGAAAAGTGGCAACACCAAATGACATGCCAACATGGATGGAAGAAATATCATAGTGCCTCACTCTAAGAGCTACAAGTAATAATTGCCAAAAGAAAGAATTATCTTCCTCAGGGAGGAGCTCCGTAATCATCTCTCTAATAGCAAGTGGCCCATAATAATCTATTTAATGCCAAGTGGCTAGGTGTAAAAGCACATACATAAAATCATTTTATTAATCATCATGTTGTGTTATATATTTACTCACGTATATATGTACGTGTGTAATAATAACTCAATAGTAACCATAATAATTAAAGTGTCCATGAATATGAATGGGAAAGGGACTATCAGAGGAGGTGGATAAAAAAGTGGGGAGGAAATTATGTAATTATATTTTAATACATTTAAAAGAAAAATCTAGGTGGGCTATACCATATGAATAGGTATCTGAAGCTGAATACTTGGAAGCAACAGAATATAGACTACTATAAAATAGATAAGCAAGTGCTATTTATGGTAAAATCTGAAAACTAAGTGTGTGATAAGAGACATAATTTAACCTTTTAAAAATAGACATTTTTCTTTGTTCAAAATACATTTAAAGAGGACAGGACTTAAAAATTCAATATCAATCTATTCATAGAAACAGAATCAGTATCGATTATTTAAACTCAAACAGTTCTTGAGGTTCGTGAAGTTAAGTTTGTCTGATCAATTGCTATTTAGTAACTTATTTTCCTATACATTAGTTGAAGCCTAAGTCTAATATCCAATTTAATTTTTAAATAAACAAAAGAAGATCATTAATAAAATATTTACTAATTTGAAGGGCAGTGTTTTGTAAATAAAGAGTCATACAGACTTAATATCTTGTAGTTGGTTTAGGAAAAAATGGAAAGATTATCTCCTTGCTGTTATTTGAATAATTTAAATACTATATTTGGAGGACCATTTTGTTACATATTTAAAAATAACATTAATGATCTAAATCATAAAATGATAGCCACAAGAATATATAAAAATTAAATATTTTTTATTTAGAATCAATCTTACTTTTATAAATTTTCTAGGACCAAGGTCCATGCTGTCTTCAGCAATGTGGAATTGCCAACAACCTCTGTGAAGCAGCAAAGGACTATATGATTTGGGAATCTCCTGGACTCCCTAGACCAACAACTCAAAAGGAGGTTTTACATGCCTAGAGCTGGGGATTGTGTTACATAGTATATGACCCTTGAGGGGAACATTGCCTGTCTAAGTGGTATAACCAATTCATTTAATATATATGCCATATATGTAATTTATGTACTTATTTGTGATTTATGCATTATATGGAATTTTAGGTAAATATGAAATAATATGTTTCTTTAAGGCTTTTCAAATATCCATGGGAGATCTGAGGAGGATTTCATCTGGTGTGAAAAACCTCCTCCCTAAAGTTTGTGTTTCATAATACCAGGTGGTGTGATGTTAGCTGCCAAGGGACAGAATCAATCAATAATCCTACTCAACTGTGATGTTTATTAACCACAAGGGCCAACAGGCAAGACATCGCTAAAGGCACAATAGTGTCATTCATATCTTGCCAATAACCAAAAGTTGTCTAATTGCAGTTAAGATCTGCTCAACAGGAGGTCAATCATGCCTGGTCCTGGAAACCTATCCAAATACCCACAGCTAGTGAGGCTGTGGATCTTAGAGGAGAACCTCATACCACCAATTTACAGATCAATATAATGACTGACAATATAATTACAAGTGCTTATTCTTATGTACACAGATATGCATACCTCTATCCCCCTCATCAAAGGGGATTCTCTTTGTATCAGAGAGACCACTTCATAAATCACAACTGTTCAAAATGTAAAGAACAATTGATCATGAAGTTCTCTGCCCCATTACATATAGCTACAACAGAATTCCTAAGGTTCAAGGAACATTGTGGAAGAGCAATAAAGAAGACTGTTGGAGTCACAGGACCAGGAAGTCTTCTGAGAGGCTGTGGTTTACTTGACTAGATAGGGAAGCAACAACCATATTACCTCAATAATATGGCTGTATGAACAATTCCCTTACAATGCCAAAACCACCAATAGACATGTTAATGGGGAATGAATAAATCAGGAAGGTCCCCACTCCTAACAAAAACTGAAAGACAAACCTTCCTCAAGTTTGAGCCCCCTAATTGGTTATATATTGCCAAATGTTCCATCTTAAAAATTATATACATATAAGCAAGTCCAAAGGAACTCAGAAGGTTATATTTATACAGTTATAAATTTATATACATGTGTAATGATAGTAATTACAAAAACAGAGGTCAGGTATGTGAGAGGAAGTCCAGAGCAGGCATGGTTTGGGTGAGAGAGAGGACATGGGAGAAATCAGAAAGAGGAAAGGGAAGGGGGAAGGATTATGCAATTACATTTTAATTTTAAAAACCCTTGAAGAAAAAAGTAACAACATTTAACTTTGAAAAATGTAATATACTTGTTATCTGGGGAAAATAATCTGTGAACAGATTTTCAGTGGGAGGCAACAACCTGGAGTATCATAGTGCCAGAAGACACCTAATAGTCACAGACAGTGAATTTGATATTAGACATAATTTGAAAGCTTTTAAAAGTGAAGGCACAAATATCCATGATTCAAATTTATTTTCACATTTGGTTTGAAGCAAATAAAAAATTTAAGATCAGCTACAAGCCAAGTAATACAGCTCAAAGTTCCCTTCTAAATTAAACTGTGATTTGCATATGCTCTTAACCTATATAAAAATGACCATTCAAATAGAGAAGAAATTCACATAATCTATTTTATTTTAACATACTTTAAATTATTTTATTACTGGAAAACAGCAACTTTGTAGGGAAGTCTTATAAGCACTTTATTAGCTTTGAAATATTTGCATCATTTCACAATGTTTACTTCCAAGCACCTCAAGAAATGAGTAACTGGGCCATTATGATCACATTAGCCATATATTTGCATATAATTTAAATTCTTATCACTATGTGGAAGAATGTTTTCATGCAAAACTGTATTAGTAATGTGGCTCAAACATTGGCCAAGTATGATTCCCACAATAGCCATAGACTATCTCACAAAATCCCAGTACTAGAAAGGAGAAACCTTCTTTTAAGTTATCAGTGTAATACATGATACTCCCAAAATTGTATAGGCTACTGCTATTGACTTTGGTTGGCTCTAAGAATTTGGAATTAAATATCTGTTGCTAAAGAGATGTTAAAGTTGGTAAATAGTAATGAGTTCTTACTATATGTGAGGATATCTTGAGTTCTTAGTTAGATCATCATTTTTCATAGTAGCAACCAGTAAATTTGGTATGAATGTAACACTAGTTGAATGTCTCCAGTGGTTAAATTTTCTGTAGGAATTGTGTGAAAGATATGATACTGATAATGAAAATAATATTTTTTGTAATTTTTTTTTGGTTTTTCAAGACAAGGTTTCTCTGTGTAGCTTTGGAGCCTATCCTCGTACTCGCTCTGGAGACCAGGCTGGCCTTGAACTCACAGAGATCCGCCTGCCTCTGCCTCCCGAGTGCTGGGATTAAAGGCATGCACCACCAATGCCTGTCTATTTTTGTAAATTTAATATGTCAAAATTATCTATTACTTTAGTATATTCAATTTTATGTATTTATTTATTTTTGTTTTTTGAGACAGGATGTGTAATCATCCCTCCTGTCCTGGAACTCCCAGGCATGTGCCACAGCTGCCCAGACTTAATTTTACATCCTTAAGAACCACTTTGGGTAGGTGTGAAGGAAGAAAGTTAACCAGAAAAAAAAAATTATCTAACAAGAAAAAAGCTTTCCAGTGTGGTTTCTTTTTTTTTAAATTTGGCTAATTTACTAATACCATTTGAAGGTTAATCCAGGTGCTTCCCAGAGCTTTTTTGATCTCTGCTTACTTTCCCAAAAGGTAAGCTTTAGAAGATGCTCATTCATCATTGCCTTCCCAAAGTTTTTACCATGGGGTCTGCAGGTCCTGTTTAAATTCAGTTCAATGTAGAATCCAGTTATATGATATAGCCAAGATGATACAGTGGACGTAAAGGTTTGGTCATAAATGACATTGACATTACAATCATCTACTGACTCATTCTTGGGCAGAATCCAATAACTATATTTCATTTGCTCCAGCACCCTTGTGAGTGGGTCCATATGGCAAGAAGCTGAGAAATCATGCCAACATCCAATTCAGTTTACTATTTCCGGAGTGAATATGTCATACAGACAAATCCTACATCCACTTTCATTTTTTTCAAATGATTGGAAAAACAGCCACAGTCTTGACTGCAACCTTGTGAGAGCTTTAATCAGAGCTGTGAACCTGGGCCATGCCAGGATCCTTCACTCAGGAAAACTGTGAGTTAGTGTTATCACTATTAAGCAACTGAGGTCTGGATGATTTACTGGTGCATTAGATAATTCAGCCTCCAATCATCTCAACAAGTTAATATTAATAAATATAATACAACCTGCATATTAGTATATTTCACTATTTTTCTAGAGATAGCTAAGTATTTGTAGACACTACAAAAATATTTATGCTACATGATGGATAAAAAAAAATAATGAGAGAAAATCCTCTCCCCAATTCTTTATTTGCCTTCAGAAATATATCTGAGAGTTTCTGTGTATGATCACAGATCACAAGGTATGCAATTACTGTTAACATTCATTACAGTCTAGTTTGAGCAACAAAAATATAAGATATATACATACAATAAAAATAAGTTAGAAATCTTGCTACATAGTAAATTATTCTGATGAATAGGAGAGCTTGAGAGTTCATGAGTCGACATATATTTTATTAGGAACTCAGGACCCAGATGAGTGCAGTTTGAGAAACTTTCACAGAAAACATGAGTATTTACAGTGTTGGAAACTGTTATTCCCACATTATAATTTCAAAATTTGACCTGTTCTTTCATGTCAATATTTCACGTTGAAAATTCAAGGCAAATGTGGCTAATTCTAGAAGTAAAACTTACATTACAGTATTCCAGTTAAATCCAAAGCAAAATAAAAATGCTAATGTAATTTGATCCTATTTGCCATTTCACAAACGAACCAGCGATAAAAAGCCAAGCAACATATTGCTGTGAAGAATACCTTCTGTTGGCTGTCATGACAGCAGTTACTGTATGAAATACATATCATTAGTGCATTAATACAGTATAAATGACCTCTTATTCAAGGAGAAGAACATTTACACCTCTTGTTTTAGTTGTCTGCACCACTGATCCACATAGACAACATGGTAAATGCCAGATGTTAGCTGTCTTGGCATGAGAATACACCACAGGAAAGTAACTTCACAGGTACAAAACTCTGATTTCATTTGGCCTGCCATGACATGGCCCTGCCAAGGATTTATTGCATCTGTTGTGGCATGTAGCAAATATCTCTGCGATCAAACCAAAGACTTCCTCATATCTTATCACAGAGGGTTGTAGACAAATACAGTTTCTGAAACAAAGTATTTAATCGTACTAGAATATCTTTGTAAACAGAAATTGGCTACACGTGAATTTGTTGAGAATCTCCAGAGTCTGCAGGAATTCGAGAAATCTGTAGGAAAACATTCTGCAACATGGAGAAAGCTTGAAGAGTGCATACAAGACATGTTCAGACTTTTCTTTAGAGGTAGCAAATGCCCCAAACCCAGAGAAAGTGAGACACTGGAGGGGTTCATAACCAGCTGCAGAAGCTGAACCCTGAAACTGGCTTTACACACAGAAATTAACTTCTGAAGTTTTCTCATTTCTGAATCCAATACCAGGATGTTAAAAACACAGTAATGCTAGACACATTATCATGAACATTAAAATAACTTCACCATTATCCATAATAGCAGCGACAGTAATGTCTACATGTGTATTACTGAACATTGAGAGAGTGTTTTGAAATGACGGTACTTTAATGATGATGAAGCTCTGCTTGAAACGTAGGGGTTTGTTATTAATTAATCAGGATAAATTTGAAAATGAGCAGCAGAGGGCGCAATGACAAAGGGTTCAGGTCCGGGTTGGGAGGCGACAGTAACATCTTGCAATGGCAGCCTTGACATGTTGAGAAGAAACTTCCTGTTAGAAGGGCCCTTGAAAGTGTTCTACTAAGAATGGCGCAGCACGTGAAAAGTGTGGGCAGTTGTAGAGATATACAGGCAACAAGAATTCAGTTTGAACGGACCATTGATTTCAACAGCCTCGTAGTCAGTAATAAAAGCAAAATGGCTAGATGGCACGTGATTACTACATGCAAAGAATAATATTTAGGACTTTCTGGAGAATCGTATTTCTATTTGTGGTGTAGAACAACTTCAAGATGATTGTTTTTTTTTACTTGCTATGACCCTGACAATTATTATGTTCAGGATATGTAACATCTTTCTGAAACTTATTTGTTATATATGGAGAGTTAACTTTTAGTATTCCCTCAACTGGCAGTATTTCTTCTCAGTATATGTTATCTTAAAACAGAATAAATTTTAGATGACTCCAATGATAACACGAGGGGGACACACACTAAACATCATAGGACAAAATGTTTTGAAAAGGATAACTCTTAGCAGTCTTGAAAGGAATCTAAAGGGTCTTTACAAACATTCTTCATTTATTGATTCTTTTGGAGGATCAGTATACAAAGTTATAGATCTTGGAATGTTGAATAAAAGAAAGGATGTGAATATCCAAGGTAATTCCAAAGAGTCAGGTGCATTTTTATTTGTAGAAGTTCTCAGCAGGTGCCTTAGAATTGAGTCATTAGTTTGGTCCTGAGAGGCAGCAGCATAATTTTAATACCTTTGGTTCAAAGGAAGGACATGAATCTATTCTCCCAATTTATTTCACACTGGCATCCTGTCATGCTCATCAGTAGTATATGGAAGTTAAGTGTTCAACAAACATAGGTCAAAAAGGAATAACAACACACCAAGGAACCGGATCATTCGAATCAAACTAGAGGAAAATTAAAGAGTACAACCTACTTAGGAACTGTGAAAAATCACTCATAACTTTCAACACCACATTCTGTATTGTTTCACATCAGTGATAAGTGTTAGGGACTACTAGAGAGACAGGAAAGTATTATAATAAGACTATTGCAACTACAAGTTACTGAGAATGTTTTTCCCATTCAAAATGGATATTATTCACCAGTAATAAGCTCTAGCTTATGTGGTATATTTTTGCAAAGCAAAAATAAAAAGGATTTTCTTTATTTTGTGATTTCATTTCATTAATGAGTTCATAATACCTAGTTCCATTGTCACAATTTAGTCCTTTTCTCATAACTCTATCACTAAAATGAAACATGGAAAGTTGTATGTGAAAAATGAGTCAAAAGGCAGGGCTGGATGTGCATATGTTCATGGTGGATAAGAAAAAGAATTTCTTTCCTAATCATATCTTTCAGTTTCCCACAGAAAGATACAGAAATTAATATTTATTTATACTTAGCATTTATAGTATATTGACTTGGAATATGCTCATTCTAGAAGTAAGTATACATGATTTTGTTCAGCAAGATCCAATTCCTTACAATAGATTCATAGTAAAGTAATTTATAGCTGCAAAGAATAACTACTGAAAAAAGATACCATGTGATTTTTGAAAACCTTGTGTTTCATTATCTTCCATAACTTTCAGAAGTTCTGTTTAATCATCTATTCTTTTATTATTGACATATATGTTAATCTACACTGTATAAATTTGCAGTTATTTGTAGATTGCTGTTGGTAAAACACATCTTAGTGTTGTGTAAACGTACATTTATTTTTCTATCTTCAGAGCTCTTTGCAATTACATGGAAGAAAAGTACTTAATTCACTCTGTGTGCCCCCAAGCTAGAACAAGTTTTCCATCAAAGTTTACTGAAATTAAAAGATTTTCCTTCAGAACCCTTCTTTACCAACTCAAACAGAAACTGGAAAGCAGAGGAATGCGTGGGCCATAAAGATACTGTAATATTTCTGCTTTAAACAATAACTGTTGAAACATATTAGCAAAGAAAATTAAATATTTAAATAGCATCACTGAACTTCAAATCTTTACACACTAATAAACAGATGCATTTAATTGATTGTGTATAATGTGGATTTACATATACCTGGGAGCACTGTCACATGTTCTCTGAAGAATGGATAAAAAGAATCATGCAGCAAATATACAGAAAAGTACTTAACATACAAAATGTAATATGATCAAATGCTGTTTACATCTGAGATATGAATTTTTTCTGTTTTTCAAGACAGCATTTCTCTGTGTAGCTTTGGAGCCTATCCTTGCACTCTCTCTGGAGACCAGGCTGGCCTCGAACTCACAGAGATCTGCCTGCCTCTGCCTCCTGAGTACTGGTATTAAAGGCATATACCATCAATGCCTGGCCTTAGATATGAATTTAAATCTAAGAGTAGTAATGCTAAACATTGTTATATTCAGATGAATCTGAGACAAGTCTGATGACCTGATTTTGCATGTCTCATCTTGGAACAAGGGAACTGATTCCTGAATGTGGTCCTTAAATGGGCTGTGCCACACTAGTGCCCACTCCCACAAATAAATAAATATAACAAAACAAACCTCTAGTGGGAATTATATAATATATGACAGTTCAAAGTTTTAGAGCTTACAAATTGTGAAAATAACTACTTAGAGTGATGTAAATAAAGCATGTAGCTGATCTTCTAACTTAGAGCTGCTGTACCAAGCTGAAAGTGTTACACAAAAGCATTTTAAATTAAATAGGAAAAGCCTGTAACTATAATAAATAGTTTTGTTATAATAATCTATTTTAAAGCTATTTATAGTATTTGTAGATAACACAAGATCTTTAAGTAAATTATTTTTGAGATTTTTTGTTATAAAGTCAATTAACTTCAGAAATTAGGTTATACTAATACGTACTTGAGTAGGTTATATCTAATACATTTTTAATAAAAGGAAAGTATTAGACATATTATAGAAAATTAGTCATTAATTTTTAAAGCATGCTTTATGGACATTCAACAGTCCTTTAGACAAGTGTTCAATTGTAGGTATTTTTAATAATAGTAACTAATCAGAAAGAACCCCAGGATTATATATTTTAGTGTAAAAGATACCTTCTTATCTTTATAGACTAAGATAAAAGCACTATTTTTGCTCCACTTATTCTCACCTACTTTCAAAATTTTTCTGTGATAAACACAACCATTTATTAGTCATAGTTATACTAAACAAATACTAAACAAATAGAAAGAACATAGAGAAAGATAAGCAAATGTGGAGATAAAACAATAATTTAACAGGCAATGAAGGCAATCCCAATAAAACTTCATTATAAGTGCTTTAGAGGTATAAGGACTAGACCACCTCCACTGCAAAGCTACATGGCACAGTGAAGATGCCCTGGAAAGATAAATGGAACATATTTGAAGAAAAAAAAAGGATTACAGCTATGAACCTGACTTGCATACTTGTTAAAATGGTAAAATTTAAAGAAATTATGATTCAATCCTAAAGGTTTGATTTGCTCACACTCTATGGCCATTGTATCTATTCCCAAATTGTGGAATTTTTCTACCTGTAATTTAAAATATATTGTATGCTCAATTATCTGTTTTATGCTTCTATGTGGATTTTAATGTACTCATGACACTATACATATCATTTTCAGCATTTGTTCTATTATGACAGGAGCTCAAGTTGTTAATTCATTTGAAATACCATGCTTTAAACATTTTTATTGCATTTCTTTTATTCTGTGTTGGGTTTGATGGAATGTGAGTGTGGACAGAGATGTGACTGTCAGAGGGCAACGTGCTAGGGTAAGGTATCTCTTTCCAGCATGTGTGTCCCAGAGAACAAACTCAGGTCCTCAAATTTGCTGCACTTATCTTTGTATTGATACAACCTGTGTGCATTTGAAGTGTTTGAAGACTGATAGTTGACAAGTTGTAAATACATGTATAAAAGACAATTTCTGTTACAAGAGAAAGATGAATCCTTATGTTGCTGGGGTTTTACTATTGGATAGAAGGCAACATGTTAAGATTACTCATAATTAATGCCTTAACCAGATTTGGTTAGCCTCAAGCAACCCCTAATTGGACTTTCTGTTTGTCTAGGCTCAGAACATTGAAACTGTACACAGATTTTAATTTCTTTATTCTAGAGTCCAAGCTAAGTGGATAGTTTAATATAACGTACAATCCTAAGGGATGAACCACAGATGCAAGCTCAGTTTAGCCCAAACTATCCTCTCAGCAGATGAGAGGACTTAGCAAATAAGTCCAATCCCTGCCTTAGTTGGGTAGGATAATGAACTCAATGTTAACCCAAATTATCTCAAAGTCATCTAGAATCAATTATGACCAAACTGCTTTAAAAAATGATATAGCAACTTTGTAATCAGAGTTACATAGAGAATAGACTAATAATTACCTGTAAAATCAAATAATTTATCCAGGTGTATGTCCCTAATATTAAAAGAAGTAGTGAATCTTCTGCTATGACTCATTCCTCAATCATAAGCAAATTGCTAGCTGGCTGGGTAATATCTATATATTACTATGAAGACAAAGTATCATAGGAAATAATATGAATCACATATTCTAGCAGTATGAAATGCTATCTTGAGCACTAAATATTTGAAATTGTTTTTCTTACATAAACATTTTTAAAGTGATTCTGTATGTTCAAATGGTTTTCTCTAAAATAAATGCAAGTTTGGTCAAGGAAATTGCCAGTGAACCAAAAAATTCTAATGGAAAAAATGAATATTCCATTTGAGAAAGAAAATATAATCTTTGCTATATAAAACAATCTTCAGATTTAATGAAATCCCCATCAAAATGCAGGCACAATTCCTCACAGAACTTGAAAGAATAATACTCAATTTTATATGGAAAAAAACTAAAGACCCAGGATAGCCAAAAGAACCATGTACAATAAAGGAACTTACGGAGGTATCACCATCCCTGACTTCAAGCTCTATTATAGAGCTATAGTCCTGAAAACAGCTTGGTATTGGCACAAAAATAGACAGGTAGACCAAAGGAATTGAATCAAAAACTCTGATATGAACCCAAACAACTAGGAACACCTGATTTTTGACAATTTAAATTTAATTCAATATTGTCTCTTTCAAACAAATAATTAAGATGCAGTGTCACTGTACTTTCAAAAAACCAATATCCTTTGTTTTCTGGGTACACTTTTTCATAGAAAATAAAGTTAATTTTTTGTAATCCAAAAAAATAACAAAGAAGCTGAAATTATACATTGGAAATAAGAAAGCATATTCAGCACATGGTGCTGGCATAACTGGATGTTGGCATGTAGAAGACTGCAGATAGATGTATATCTATCCCCATGCACAAAACATAAGTCCAAATCGATTGGATCAAAAAGCTCAACATAAATCCAGCCACACTGAACCTATTAGAAGAGAAAGTGGGAGGTACCCTTGAATAAAATGGTACAGGAGAACATAATGCCAGTAGCAGAGACACTGAGATCTAAAATTAGTAAATGGGAACTCTTGAACCTGAGAAGCTTCTGTAAGGCAAAGGACACAGTCAACAAGATAAAAACAGTAGCCCTCAGAATGGGAAAAGATATTCACCAACCCCACATCTGACAGAGGGCTGATCTCCAAAATATACACAGAACTCAGGAAGCTAGTCTCCAAAACACCAAACAATCCAATTAAAAAGTGGGGTACAGAACTAAATAGAGAATTTTCAATATAGAAATCCAAAATGACTGAAATACACTTAAGAAAGTGTTCAGCATCCCTAGCCATCAGGGAAATGCAAATCAAAACAGCTCTGAGATACCATCTTACTCCTGTCAGAATGGAAAAAAAAAAAAAAAACACCAACCACAGTTTATGCTGGAGAGGAGGTGGAGAAAGGGGAACACTCCTCCATTGATGGTGGGAGTGCAAACTTACAGCCACTTTGGAAATAAGTATGGCAGTTCCTCAGGAAATTGGGAATCAGTCAGCCTCACGATCCAGAAATTCCACTCTTAGGCATATACCCAAAAGATACACATTAATACAACAAGAACATCTGTTCAATCATGTTCATAGCAGCACTATTTGTAATAACCAGAACCTGGAAGCAACCTAGATGCCCCTCATCTTAAGAATGGATAAAGAAAATAAAGAAAATGTGGTATATTTACACAATGGAGTACTACTCAGTAGAAAAAAACAATGGAATCTAGAAATTTGCAGGCAAATTACCCTGAATGAGGTAACCCAGTCACAAAAGACAAACATGGTATGTATTTACTTATATGTGGATATCAGACATTGAGCAAAGGATTACCTGCTCACAACAATCCCGACCTCCAGAGAAGCTAGGAAACAAAGCAGAACCTAAGAGAGACATACATATTCCCCAGAGAAGGGGAAAGGAACAAGATCTCCTGAGCAAATTGGGAGCAAGTGGGATAGGGGAGAGACAGTTTGGAGAAAGGGAAGGGGAGAAGATGAGCGGGGAGGAAACCATGAGGAACAAGGAAGATTGAGTCAGGGGATGAATACAGAACAAATAAAGAGATACCTTAATAGAGGGAGTCATGATAGGTTTAAAGAGAAATCTGGCACTAAGGAAATGACCAGAGATAGACTAGGATGACCCCAACTAAGAATCTAAGCAATAGGGGAGAAGCTATCTTCAATGCTCTTCCCCTATAATGAGATTGATGACTATCTTATATGTCATCCTATAGCCTTCCTCCAGTAGCTGATGAAAGTAGAAGCAGACACCCACTGTTAAGCCTTGAACAGAACTCCTGGAATCCAGTTGTAGAGATGGAGGAGTGATGAGCAAAGTGGACAAGACCATGCTGGGGAAACTCACAGAAACAGTGGACCTGAACAAGGGGGAACTCAATGACCCCGGACTGACAGCTCAGAAACCAGCATGGGACACAACCAGGCCCCCAGCACGTGGATGTCAATTAGGAGGCCTGGGCAGTCTATGGGGTCCCAGGTAATGGCACAGCATTTTTATCTAGTGTATGAATGGACATTGGAAGCCCATTCCCCATAGATGGGTACTCCCTCAGCCTAGACTCACAGGGGAGGGCCTAGGCCCTGCCCCAAATGATGTGACAGACTTTGAGGATTCCCCCATAGAAGGCCTCGCCCTTTATATGGAGCAGAAGAGGGATGGAATGGGGGTAGGTGGGGGCATGGGAGAATGGGGGTGAGCGGGAACTGGGACTGATATATAAAATAAGATTGTTTCTTATTAAATTTTAAAAAGTAAATAAAGAGTATCAGCAAAGAATCATAATCAAAAGAGCATATAGCTATTGTCCACCTTGAGTAGTACTTTCTAGAAACTTCATTCTTTCCTTAGAAATTATCTGTATTTTATTTTCTTATGTAAATTTAATATATTGAATATATTATCTGTCCTCTCCTAAATCACACTAGTTATTTGTTGAAATGTTAAAAGTTTGTAATATATCCTCTAAACACTAAGGTAAATACCAGAGTTTTTGTTTTCTTCTAATTATCTCAATGTGGTTGTTTGGTTATTTTTTCTAGGTACATAGCTTTCCTAATTATAAATAAAGAAGCAACTGTAAGAAAATAACTGCACTTTTTTTTTATTTGATGGTGCCGAGCTACAGAAATCGAGTCTGGATTATGTCTGTGGCACACACAATGAGGTACAGAAATCTCATTTTCTTGTGGAACCAAATAAAAATCAAATTATGAAAGGAATCTGCTTTTCTGCCTTTTTTCATTATCTATTACTTAGTTTCTCAAAACCTAATTCTCTGTAAGAAGATCTATCTGTGGATGGACATGTAGACCATGGAAAACACAGAAACCCAGTCAGCATGGAGAACTGCATGTTGGGTTTTGCATCCAGGGAGTACTGCTGTTGGACAGTGTAGCCAGTAAGTACTTTCTAGTTGTTGGAGTCACAGATCCTACATTGATTTTAATAAATCCTAGTGGACAAAAATGTTTGGGGTTGTAAATGAAGACTCCATCAATCTCTGATTATGCTGTTTACTGTTAAATCCTACCATATTACAATTCACAGAAACCTTGTATTGTTTAAAATTCCTTTCACATATTATTAAAAAAATGCATCATTCTCCTTAAAATAATTGGGACTTGATGTTCTATTTTGCTTGATTGCCTTGTGTTCCATTGTTTACAGGACTTAAAAAGTTCTAATTAAAAATTGGGAGCTCTTATTTAATAAGTTAAATGAGATAATTATGCAAGTTAATGTCCTCTGATTTTTTTGTAAAACTGAGTGCTAGATAGATAATATATAAAATGTCAGTCACATTCATGTAAGAATAATTTTCCACCTCTAAGTCATTTAAATGCAGTTTTCTTTTTCTCATGAAAGCTATTTTTATAAATGTATTACTAGACATTATGTCTCTTCAGTGCTCCAGCATTGTTACAATAATAGATTGCTATTTGTTCCACTTTTAAAGTCTGTTGCAAGAAGTAGTATGATTGTGATGTCATTGTGCATTGAATGAATAATTCTGGTAGGTCAATATAAAAGTAATGTAACCATTGGGGCAGCACAATGTGTCAGCAGCTAAAAGCACTAGACATGAAGCCTGATGACTTAATTTCCCTAAATCTCTGGGTACCACAATTGTGAAAATAACGAATTGATTCCTGAAAGTTGTCCTTAGACCTCCATATATGTGTACTGTGGCATTATCTACCCCACTCCTAAATATACATAAGGGTAATAAAAATCTAGCAAAATTTGAAAAGAAAATGTATTTAAATAGGATTCTGGGCACTGAATAGATGTCTTAAGTTACTGATAGCTTTTGTGAAAGAAAAAAATGTTATCAGAACTACTACTTTGCATAATCATGTACTATATATTACTATATATATATAATATATTATATATATTATACATGAATTCTTTACTAGCACACACATACACTCACACACATTAATATAGCTATGAGTAGCATTATATGTGAGTACTACTAATACATGATTCACTGAATTATATCACCATTCTTCCAAGAATATTCTAATATTCTCACCCTGAATACCCTAGAATGTGACTTTATTTAAAAACAGGACACATATTAATTTATTTAAAATATTAATATATCATTTTCCTTTCTCTCTGTTCCCACTTTCTCCTCTACTTCCTTGTCTATCACTGGCTCCAAAGGCTATGGTCTCTTCTTCCTTGATCATGGTTTTTAAAAATAAATGAATAAACATGCAAATGCAACCTGCTAAATCTATTCATTATTGCCTTCATGTCTGTGTTTCTAGAGCTGAACACCTGGTCTTGGATAACCAATAAGGGGCTCATTACTGGAGAAGACTAGTTCTCTCTCTTTCAGAAGTTCTTAAGTGCTTGCAGCTCTTCAGCTAGGGATCAGACCCGGTGATATTTTTCTCATCTATACTGGAATGTCTGTGAATTGTTGTAAATGATTGGGTGTTATTTAAGCAGCCATGTTGTTGAGATTTCATGGTTCATAGATGTCATAGACAGAAGACACGGCTGTCATAGCTAAAAGACGCAATCTTGTAGAAGACTCCCCGCTATTCTGTCTCTTAAGTCTTTTGTGCAAGTACGTCATATTGTGTATATATCAAAAAGCCTGAAGACAGGAGTTTTACAGAAGCTTTCATGATAAATTGCCACAGTTTGGGTGGGTGGGTCCTAATAGATGATGACAAATACCATTATAAAACAAGAAAGTTAAAACTCATTTCTAACAGTAAAAGTGGATATGAGGGTTTGAATTAAAAATCCTAGTTTACTCATGTATGTGAATGGTTGCTTGCCTCTTGATAAAATATTTGAAAAGAATTAGGAGGGATGGCCTTGTTGGAGAAAGTGTTTCACTGGGGGTAGGGGTGTCATACTGGCTAGTTTGGTGTGTCAACTTGACCCAAGCTGGAGCCACCAAAGAGAAAGGAAATGCCACCATGGGACCCAGCTACAAGGCATTTTCTCAATTAATGATCAATGGGGGTGGGTGTCATTGTGGGTGGTGCTATTCCTGGACTGGTGGTTCTGCATTATTTAAGACAGCAGGCTGAACAAGACAGGGAAAGCAAGCCAGTATGCAGATCCCCTCCATGGCCTCCTTCCTCTAGGATCCTGGCCTGCTTGAGTTCCTGTCCTGACTTCCTAAAGTGATGAATAGCAATGCCAACTAAACCCTTTCTTCCCAACTTGCTTTTTGGTCATGGTGTTTCATAACAATGATATTACCATAAATAAGACAGGTAGCCATTGAGGTCTTGAAGCCTATGCCAGGCTTAGTCTCCTCTATCTCTGCCTTTATCTCACCAATAAGCTGTTAACTCTCACCAATTGCTCCACCATCACAACTGCCTGCCTGTGGACATGCTCCCTGGCATAATGATCATGGAATCACCCTCTGAAACTATAAGCAAGCCCAAATTAAATGCTTTTATTTTGTGAGTTACTTGAGCCCGGGATGTCTTCATGGAAAAGCAGCTAAGGTAGAAGAGCTACTAGAAATAAGCAGAATTTTGACAGAATTATTTCCTATTTATTGCCTCAAATGTAGCAGACCCCCTACAAAAACAATCATTTCCAGTAACAAGAAATAACTCTTTTTATAAGTCATCACACTTTAGTAAGTTTGTAATGTGCCCTGGAAAACTAATATGCTTTATTGGGTAACTAATAAAATGCACTTGAGGCTTTGAATCAAATCCTTGATTGCATGAGTAGGGTAATAATTGTGTTCTTCATACCAATCTGAAACTAATGTTGAACATCATGTACATCAGAATTAAAATTTAATATTTTCTCAAAATTTAATGAGATAATTGAATTGTGATAATATACAAAGTCCAAGTGAAGCTACAACTTCAATACTGGCAAGCCACAAGCATTAGGAAACAATGACATAAATTGATAATGAAAAACTAATGTAATTTTAGGAGACAGTGTTTATCATATGGAAAAGTAGGAAATTTCCTATTGTAGGCTATATGGAATAAAATGTACAATCATAGGTAATAATAAATGTCACATTGCAACTGAATTTGTGAAGCTCTTAGTTTTCACTGGAGAAGCTGTGTCATGTGAAGTAGACCAGAGTTAGGATTAGCTAAGAATTCCTTTTTAATATTAATGTGGAAGTATGTAAAATTGCTTGGAATAGTTCCCTTTTGTAATTGAATACCTATGACAATTTGATAGATGCATCATACCTATAATGTACTAATAATGTCAATTAGCTACTTCTTTCTTCAGATTATTTAAGGTTCAAGGTTTCTGAATATACTGCATCAAAAGTTATTTTTGGAATAGCATCTATGTTCCAAGAATTGTGTGGGGGTGTATTCAGTAATGAAAGGAATGAATAAGTTGCACCTTGAATGCAAATTATCTTGACATAAGAGAGGGTAATGAATAAGTAATTATTACAAATGTAATCCAGAACTAGGGAGTTTGCTTAGTGGAAAAATGTTTAGGTCATAGCAGTCAGATTAAAAGCAGGACTTGGGGCAGTTTTCTTGTAATCCCAGTGCTCAGAAGGTTCTGGGAGTCCTAGATAATAATTGAGCCCCAGGCTCTAATTTCCTTTAAATTTTCCATAGACAGTAATAGAGAAAGATTAGTACAATCAACCTCTGACCTCCACATGTGCACACACTCACATATATGTGCATGAAGGCATGTGTAGTCTCCTATACCTCAAGCATATACATGCATGCAAACACATGTGTACACATGCATAAGGTAACAAATAATTCATTTATTTGTCAGTATTGAAAAGAGAGGAAAGATGTATGTCACTGAAGACATAATTCTTGCACTATGCCGAACAATATAACAGCAGAATATATTTGACGATTCCACAATGTAGACCTGCATTGAAACTTCATGATGTACTCCATACAAAGATGTATGCCATTATTATTTGTCAATTATATAAGGTATAACTTGCTTTAATAAAGGCAATATAATTCGGGATTTTCAAGTAGAGACATCGAAAAATTGAGAAAGCATGTTTTCATTTGTCTTTGGGCAATTGTGCTAGCTGCTCCATGATAAGAGTGAAGTCTCTACCCTGTCCACATATGGTCTAAAGGCTGAAAATAAACACATGTGGGAAATAATTTTATTTTTACTTTACCTAAAGAATTCATTCATAACAATGTGAAATATCAATTTTGAATATTTGATTTAAAATCATCAAAAAACTTTCACTTTGAAATACTAGTTGAACAAAAGTTGACTTCTAATTCTATGATGGATTTATTGGTTTTTTCTTTCTCTTTTTCGGGTAGTGGTATATAAGCCCATATAATATATTCGATGCTGAAAACAAGATTTCAGGTGAAGCTTACAAATAACATTTCAAATGTCAACTCTATATAAGTTCATGAAGTTGCATTGTCTTGAATCTGGTTAATGTTTGTTTCATGTTTTTATTTGCAATTTTTATTTTTAAAGTTTATAAAAACAATGTAAAAGAATAAATAGCAGTGAAAACACATGTATCAACACTGAAAATTAAACTTTTTTGAAAGTCCTTATTTGCTAAATACTTTCAAAAATAAGAGCAGAGCCTTAACTGTATGATAAATTATTGTTTAGTTGCTCTAAGCATTCCCCATACTTTTAAAAGAAAAGAATTAAGCCAATATATCACACCCCACTTTTGCATTAATGCAAGGAGAGTTTCAAGTTGGAGCTCCTGTGTAATTCTTTATTTTAATGCACTAATATTATGTTTTGAAGACATCATTTTAGGAGACCTCATTGGACCATTAATTTTCATAGAGTTCTATAATACTAAATTTGTTACCAGGAAATTCAGACGGATGCAGCTTGGAAATAAGAATTGCTTTATGACCAAAAAATAAAGGTCATTGTATTTAGATATTGCTCCTTCTTTATTCTAGAAATCTTAATTACAGACTGTTTATGCTGGTGAGTTGTTACTTCCCAAAAAAAGTTACAGGGAGCCCTTTCCGTGGACTCACCGCAGACCAGGTGAGCCACCCCCTGCTTTTACCCAATTCTTGTCCTAAGCGCCATCCACCCAGATCCCTCCAGGCTCGTCCCTGCTTGAAACAGACACGCCCAGGCAGGGTGGAGCTTCCTGAATCTGGCTTGGTTCAGGACACTCTTCCTTCCCTTTCCGTGGACTCACCGCAGACCAGGTGAGCCACCCCCTGCTTTTACCCAATTCTTGTCCTAAGCGCCATCCACCCAGATCCCTCCAGGCTCGTCCCTGCTTGAAACAGACACGCCCAGGCAGGGTGGAGCTTCCTGAATCTGGCTTGGTTCAGGACACTCTTCCTTCCCTTTCCGTGGACTCACCGCAGACCAGGTGAGCCACCCCCTGCTTTTACCCAATTCTTGTCCTAAGCGCCACCCACCCAGATCCCTCCAGGCTCGTCCCTGCTTGAAACAGACACGCCCAGGCAGGGTGGAGCTTCCTGAATCTGGCTTGGTTCAGGACACTCTTCCTTCCCTTTCCGTGGACTCACCGCAGACCAGGTGAGCCACCCCCTGCTTTTACCCAATTCTTGTCCTAAGCGCCATCCACCCAGATCCCTCCAGGCTCGTCCCTGCTTGAAACAGACACGCCCAGGCAGGGTGGAGCTTCCTGAATCTGGCTTGGTTCAGGACACTCTTCCTTCCCTTTCCGTGGACTCACCGCAGACCAGGTGAGCCACCCCCTGCTTTTACCCAATTCTTGTCCTAAGCGCCATCCACCCAGATCCCTCCAGGCTCGTCCCTGCTTGAAACAGACACGCCCAGGCAGGGTGGAGCTTCCTGAATCTGGCTTGGTTCAGGACACTCTTCCTTCCCTTTCCGTGGACTCACCGCAGACCAGGTGAGCCACCCCCTGCTTTTACCCAATTCTTGTCCTAAGCGCCATCCACCCAGATCCCTCCAGGCTCGTCCCTGCTTGAAACAGACACGCCCAGGCAGGGTGGAGCTTCCTGAATCTGGCTTGGTTCAGGACACTCTTCCTTCCCTTTCCGTGGACTCACCGCAGACCAGGTGAGCCACCCCCTGCTTTTACCCAATTCTTGTCCTAAGCGCCATCCACCCAGATCCCTCCAGGCTCGTCCCTGCTTGAAACAGACACGCCCAGGCAGGGTGGAGCTTCCTGAATCTGGCTTGGTTCAGGACACTCTTCCTTCCCTTTCCGTGGACTCACCGCAGACCAGGTGAGCCACCCCCTGCTTTTACCCAATTCTTGTCCTAAGCGCCATCCACCCAGATCCCTCCAGGCTCGTCCCTGCTTGAAACAGACACGCCCAGGCAGGGTGGAGCTTCCTGAATCTGGCTTGGTTCAGGACACTCTTCCTTCCCTTTCCGTGGACTCACCGCAGACCAGGTGAGCCACCCCCTGCTTTTACCCAATTCTTGTCCTAAGCGCCATCCACCCAGATCCCTCCAGGCTCGTCCCTGCTTGAAACAGACACGCCCAGGCAGGGTGGAGCTTCCTGAATCTGGCTTGGTTCAGGACACTCTTCCTTCCCTTTCCGTGGACTCACCGCAGACCAGGTGAGCCACCCCCTGCTTTTACCCAATTCTTGTCCTAAGCGCCATCCACCCAGATCCCTCCAGGCTCGTCCCTGCTTGAAACAGACACGCCCAGGCAGGGTGGAGCTTCCTGAATCTGGCTTGGTTCAGGACACTCTTCCTTCCCTTTCCGTGGACTCACCGCAGACCAGGTGAGCCACCCCCTGCTTTTACCCAATTCTTGTCCTAAGCGCCACCCACCCAGATCCCTCCAGGCTCATCCCTGCTTGAAACAGACACGCCCAGGCAGGGTGGAGCTTCCTGAATCTGGCTTGGTTCAGGACACTCTTCCTTCCCTTTCCGTGGACTCACCGCAGACCAGGTGAGCCACCCCCTGCTTTTACCCAATTCTTGTCCTAAGCGCCACCCACCCAGATCCCTCCAGGCTCGTCCCTGCTTGAAACAGACACGCCCAGGCAGGGTGGAGCTTCCTGAATCTGGCTTGGTTCAGGACACTCTTCCTTCCCTTTCCGTGGACTCACCGCAGACCAGGTGAGCCACCCCCTGCTTTTACCCAATTCTTGTCCTAAGCGCCATCCACCCAGATCCCTCCAGGCTCGTCCCTGCTTGAAACAGACACGCCCAGGCAGGGTGGAGCTTCCTGAATCTGGCTTGGTTCAGGACACTCTTCCTTCCCTTTCCGTGGACTCACCGCAGACCAGGTGAGCCACCCCCTGCTTTTACCCAATTCTTGTCCTAAGCGCCATCCACCCAGATCCCTCCAGGCTCGTCCCTGCTTGAAACAGACACGCCCAGGCAGGGTGGAGCTTCCTGAATCTGGCTTGGTTCAGGACACTCTTCCTTCCCTTTCCGTGGACTCACCGCAGACCAGGTGAGCCACCCCCTGCTTTTACCCAATTCTTGTCCTAAGCGCCATCCACCCAGATCCCTCCAGGCTCGTCCCTGCTTGAAACAGACACGCCCAGGCAGGGTGGAGCTTCCTGAATCTGGCTTGGTTCAGGACACTCTTCCTTCCCTTTCCGTGGACTCACCGCAGACCAGGTGAGCCACCCCCTGCTTTTACCCAATTCTTGTCCTAAGCGCCATCCACCCAGATCCCTCCAGGCTCGTCCCTGCTTGAAACAGACACGCCCAGGCAGGGTGGAGCTTCCTGAATCTGGCTTGGTTCAGGACACTCTTCCTTCCCTTTCCGTGGACTCACCGCAGACCAGGTGAGCCACCCCCTGCTTTTACCCAATTCTTGTCCTAAGCGCCACCCACCCAGATCCCTCCAGGCTCATCCCTGCTTGAAACAGACACGCCCAGGCAGGGTGGAGCTTCCTGAATCTGGCTTGGTTCAGGACACTCTTCCTTCCCTTTCCGTGGACTCACCGCAGACCAGGTGAGCCACCCCCTGCTTTTACCCAATTCTTGTCCTAAGCGCCACCCACCCAGATCCCTCCAGGCTCATCCCTGCTTGAAACAGACACGCCCAGGCAGGGTGGAGCTTCCTGAATCTGGCTTGGTTCAGGACACTCTTCCTTCCCTTTCCGTGGACTCACCGCAGACCAGGTGAGCCACCCCCTGCTTTTACCCAATTCTTGTCCTAAGCGCCATCCACCCAGATCCCTCCAGGCTCGTCCCTGCTTGAAACAGACACGTCCAGGAAGGGAGGAGCTCCCCGAAACTGGGTACAGGCCACTCTTCATTCCATTCCCGGCGACCGATCCACCAAGAGGCCTAACGCCATCAGAGTGAGGAGGCTACGAGGAGAGGCAAAACCATCCAGAGCTCCGGACATTGAATTCCTGGCCCACACACACTACAGAGTAACAAGAGGAGATAGAGAGATCCTACCTGCACTCACTGGAAAAAGATATGGGAAGAAGACAGAATAAGAACCCGCTCAACAACAGAAAGACCAATATGACACCACCAGAATCTAGGGACTCCACTCCAGCAAGATCTGAAAAGCCCAACACAGTGCATGAAGAAGAGATGGACCTCAAAAATTATCTGAGCAAGATGATAGAGACCTTCAAAGAGGAAACAAGAAAATCCCTTAAAGAAATAGAAGAAAAAGTAAGCAAAAAATTACACGATATGGAGGAAAAGACAAACCAAAATATTCAAGAAATAAACAAATCTCTTAAAGAAGCTAAAGAAACCCAAGATAAAACAACCAAACAAGTGAAGGAAGCTCTTGAAACAGTTCAAAACATGAAAGCTGAATTAGACACATTAAAGAAAACACAGAATGAAGCGATGCTGGAAATGGAAAGGTTGGATAAACGAGCAGGATCTAAAGATGTGAGTATAACTAATAGAATTCAAGAGACAGAAGAGAGAATCTCAGCTATTGAAGACTCGCTAGAGGATATACATTCATCAACCAAAGAAAACCTCAAGACCAACAAATCCCTAACACAAAATATCCAGGAAATATGGGACACCGTGAAAAGACCAAACCTAAGAATAATAGGTGTAGAAGAAGGTGAAGAAACACTGCTCAAAGGTACAGAAAACATATTCAACAAAATCATAGAAGAAAACTTCCCCAACCTACAGAAAGATATGCCTATGAAAGTACAAGAAGCTTATAGGACACCAAACAGACTGGACCACAAAAAGAAGTCCCCCCGACACATAATAATCAAAACTCCAAATCTACAGAATAAAGAAAAAATATTAAGAGCTGCAAAGGAAAAAGGCCAAGTAACATATAAAGGCAAACCAATCAGAATCACACCCGACTTCTCAATGGAAACTATGAAAGCCAGAAGGTCTTGGATAGATACACTACAAGCACTAAGGGAGCATGGATGTCAACCCAGACTACTGTACCCAGCAAAACTTTCAATCACTATAGATGGAGAAAACAAGATTTTCCATGACAAAAACAGATTTAAACAATACATATCCACAAATCCAGCACTACAGAAGGTTCTGGAAGGAAAACTCCAACTCAAGGAACATAACTACATGCACAAAAACACAGGCAATAGATAATCTAATATTGCCAAACACAAAAAGAAGCAGGAGAGCAAAATCCACACACAATGACACCAACAACAATAAATCCAAACCAAGCAAGAACCAACGAACAATGGACATTAATATCCCTAAATGTCAATGGCCTTAACTTACCCGTAAAAAGATATAGGCTAACAGAATGGATACGAAGACAGAATCCATCTTTCTGCTGTTTACAAGAAACACACCTCAACTTCAAAGACAGGCGATACCTCAGAGTAAAAGGATGGGAAAAGATTTTCCAATCAAATGGCCTCAAGAAACAAGCAGGTGTAGCAATCCTAATATCTAACAAAATGGACTTTAAACTAAAATCAATCAAAAGAGATGAAGAAGGGCATTTCATACTCATCACAGGAAAAGTCCATCAAGATGAAATCTCAATCCTGAACATCTATGCTCCAAATACGAAGGCACCCACATTTGTGAAAGAAACATTACTAAAGCTCAAACCACACATAAAACCACACACACTTATAGTAGGAGACTTCAACACCCCCCTTACACCACTAGACAGGACCACCAGACAAAAACTTAACAAAGAAACAGAGGATCTGAAAGAAGTCATGGCCCAACTGGGGTTAACGGATATCTATAGAGCATTCCATCCAAACTCAAAAGAATATACCTTCTTCTCAGCACCACATGGCACCTTCTCCAAAATTGACCACATAGTAGGCAACAAAGCAAACCTCCACAATTACAAAAGAATTGAAATAACCCCCTGTATCTTATCAGACCACCATGCATTAAAGCTAGAATTCAGCAACAATACAAATGGCAGGAAACCTGCAAACTTTTGGAAAATGAATAACACCCAATTGCACCATTCCTGGGTTGAGGAAGAAATAAAAAAACAAATTAAAGACTTCCTAGATTCTAATGAAAATGCAGACACAACATACCCAAACTTATGGGACACTCTGAAAGCAGTCCTAAGAGGGAAGTTCATAGCACTAAGTGCCCACATGAAGAAACTAGAAAAAAGTCACATTAGAGAACTGACAGAACAACTGAAAACACTAGAGCAAAAAGAAGCAAACTCACCAAGGAGGAGTAGACGCCAGGAAATAATCAACCTGAGAGCTGAAATCAATAAAGTAGAAACTAGGAAAACATTACAAAGAATCAATGAAACAAAGAGTTGGTTCTTTGAGAAGATCAACAAGATAGACAAACCTCTAGCCAAACTAACCAAAAGGCAGAGAGAGAGCACACTAATTAACAAAATCAGAAACGAAAAGGGGGATATAACAACGGACACTGTGGAAATCCAGAGAATCTTTAGGTCATACTTTGAAAATCTGTACTCCACAAAATTCGAAAATCTAATGGAAATGGACAGTTTCCTGGATAAATATCACTTACCAAAATTAAATCAAGATCAGATAAACAATTTAAATCGACCCATAACCCCTAATGAAATAGAAGCAGTCATCAAAAGCCTCCCAACCAAAAAAAGCCCAGGACCAGATGGCTTCACTGCAGAATTCTACCAGAAATTCAAACAAGAGCTGATACCAATACTCCTCAAACTGTTCCGCACAATAGAAGCAGATGGGATATTGCCAAACTCCTTCTATGAGGCTACAATCACTTTGATACCCAAGCCACACAAAGATAAGAATAAGAAAGAGAACTACAGACCAATATCTCTCATGAACATTGATGCTAAAATACTCAATAAAATATTGGCTAATCGAATCCAAGAACATATCAGAAAAATCATCCACCACGATCAAGTGGGCTTCATCCCAGGGATGCAAGGATGGTTCAATATACGAAAAACCATCAATGTAATCCACCATATAAACAAACTGAAAAAGAAAAACCACATGATCATCTCACTAGATGCTGAAAAGGCCTTTGACAAAATCCAACATCCCTTCATGATAAAGATCTTGGAGAGAACAGGAATAACAGGAACATATCTAAACATGATAAATGCGATATACACCAAACCAATAGCCAACATCAAACTAAATGGAGAGAAACTCAAAGCATTTCCTCTAAAATCAGGAACAAGACAAGGATGTCCACTCTCTCCATATCTCTTCAATATTGTTCTTGAAGTTCTAGCTAGAGCAATAAGACAAGATCAGGATATCAAAGGGATACAAATTGGAAAGGACGAAGTCAAACTTTCACTATTTGCAGATGACATGATAGTCTACATAAGTGACCCGAAAAACTCTACCAGGAAACTCCTACAGCTGATAAACACCTTCAGCAAGGTAGCAGGATACAAAATTAACTTAAATAAATCTGTAGCCCTACTGTATACAGATGATAAACTCAATGAGAAAGAAATCATGGAAACATCACCTTTCACAATATCCACAAGCAACATTAAATATCTGGGGGTAACACTAACCAAAAAAGTGAAAGACCTGTACAATAAGAACTTTGAGACTTTAAAGAAAGAAATTAAAGAAGATACCAGAAAGTGGAAAGATCTCCCGTGCTCTTGGATAGGCAGAATTAACATAGTAAAAATGGCAATTCTACCAAAAGCAATCTACAGATTTAATGCAATCCCCATCAAAATCCCAACACAGTTTTTCACAGACATTGAAAGAACAATACTCAACTTTATATGGAAAAATAAAAAACCTAGGATAGCCAAAACAACTCTTTACAATAAAAGATCCTCTGGAGGCATCACCATCCCTGACTTCAAGGTCTACTATAGAGCCATAGTTCTGAAAACAGCTTGGTATTGGCACAAGAATAGACAGATAGACCAATGGAATCGAATTGAAGACCCAGATATTAACCCACGCACCTACGAACACCTTATTTTTGACAAAGGTGCTAAATCCATACAATGGAAAAAAGATAGCATCTTCAACAAATGGTGCTGGCACAATTGGATTCGAACATGCAGAAAATTGCAGATAGATCCATACTTGTCACCATGCACGAAACTTAAGTGCAAATGGATCAAAGATCTCTCCATAAACCCAGCCACACTGAATCTTTTAGAAGAGAAAGTGGGAACAACCCTTGAACAAATTGGCACAGGAGAACGATTCCTGAACATCACGCCAGAAGCACAGACACTGAGGTCTGCAATTAATAAATGGGACCTCTTGAAACTGAGAAGCTTCTGTAAGGCAAAGGACACAGTCAGTAAGACAAAACGACCACCCACAGAATGGGAAAAAATCTTCACCAGCCCCACATCTGACAGAGGACTGATTTCCAAAATATACAAGGAGCTCAAGAAGCTAGCCACCAAAACACCATACAATGAAATTAAAAAGTGGGGTGCAGAACTAAACAGAGATTTTTCAACAGAGGAATCTGAAATGGCTGAAAGACACTTAAGAAAGTGCTCAAAATCCTTGGCCATCAGAGAAATGCAACTCAAAACAACTCTGAGATACCACCTCACACCTGTCAGAATGGCTAAAATCAAAAATACCAATGACAACCTATGCTGGAGAGGTTGTGGAGAAGAAGGAACACTCCTCCATTGCTGGTGGGAGTGTGAACTTGTAAGACCACTTTGGAAATCAGTATGGCGGTTGCTCAGAAAAATGGGAATCAATCTACCTCAAGATCCAGCCATTCCTCTCTTGGGTATATACCCAAATACTGCTTGTCCATACAACAAGGACATATGTTCAACCATGTTCATAGCAGCATTGTTTGTAATAGCCAGAACCTGGAAACAACCTAGATGCCCCTCAACTGAAGAATGGAAAGAGAAAATGTGGTACATTTATACAATGGAGTACTACTCAGCAGAAAAAAGCAATGGAATCTTGAAATTCGCAGGCAAATGGATGGAACTAGAAGAAACCATCCTGAGTGAGGTAACCCAATCACAAAAAGACAAACATGGTATGTACTCACTCATATATGATTTTTAGACATAGAGCAAAGGTTTACCAGCCTATAATCCTCTACCCCAAGGAAACTAGAAATCATGAATGACTCTAAGGGATAAATGGACCCCAGGAATGGGAAATGGCATGAACTCCCGAGCTAATTGAGAGCATGAGGGTAGGGAAGTGGGTGCTGCCACAATAAGAGCACAAGATGAAGAGTAGAGGAGAAGAAATGGAGGAGCAGATATATTGAGTTGGGGGAAGAATAGAGGAGAGAGAGCAGGATGAGAGATACCATATCAGAGGGAGTCACTATAGGTCCGAGAAGAGATCTGGAACTAGGTAGATCTTCAGAGACCTATAAGGATGACACGATCTGACAATCTGGGCAGTGGAGGAGAAGTTGGCCTAGAAACCCTTCCCCTAGAATGAGATTGATGAATACTCTCTATGCTATTCTAGAGTCCTCATCCAGTGGCTGATGAGAGCAGAGACAGACATCCACAGAAATACACTGAGCTGAAATCTGGAACTCAGTTGAAGAGAGGGAGGAATGAAGAACGAAGGGGTCTGTACCTGGTTGGAGAAACCCACAGAAACAGTTGGCCTGAAAAAGGGAAAGCATATCGACCCCAGATGCTCTTTGGGAGGACAGTACAGGACTAATCCAGCCCCCTGATCATGGATGCCAATGGGGAGGCCCCTGCACTCCTGGGATTTTTAGACATAGAGCAAAGGTTTACCAGCCTATAATCCTCTACCCCAAGGAAACTAGAAATCATGAATGACTCCAGAGGGAGGTGGACTGGCGTTTTGCCCTGGTGGGTGGGAGGGACTTCGAGAGCCCATCCCACTTGAAGGGATTCGCTCTGTCTCTGAACACATGGGGAGGGGCCTAGGCCCAGCACAGGAAGATTTGGTGGACTTGGTGGAACCCTGGTTGGGGGCCCTACCCTGCCTGGGGAGTGGTGGGTGGATGGGGTGGGGGGTAGGTTGGAGGTGGGGGAGAAGGAATGGGGGTGGGGGAGGGAGAGGGGAAGGGAATATGTGAAAATATCAATAATTTAATAAAAAAAGAAAAGAAAAAAAAAGAAAAAAAAAAAAAAAAAAAAAAAAGTTACAGGGAAACATTTGACCTCAATATCTAATCTGACTGAGCTCTCATTTATTTGATTAATATGTTTTATCTACTATGGTCCATAAACATAATAAAAATGTTATTTCTGTATACAGGCTATGATGTACCTATATTCATCATGCAAACTTTCATAATTAATGCAGATTCTATTTTGTAGAAAGCAATAATCAAAATTGAAGAAAAAAGAAAGTCATGGGCCAGTTGTCGGTGGCACAGAGCTTTAATCCCAGTACTCAGGAGGCAGAGGCAGGCAGATCTCTGTGAGTTCAAGTTCAGCCTGCTCCACAGAGCAAGTTCTAGGACAGCTTCAAAAGCAATACAAAGAATCCCTGTCTCAAAAAACAAACAAACAAACAAAAGGCATGAATTGGGAGATAGAATTCCCATTTGTAATAGATGCCCTCAAACACGTTATAGTAGGTCAGAGAGCTTTTGAGCTATTTTGATTCCTCCTGGTACATGTGTGTAAGCCTTCGTGTGTATGCATATGAGTGCATGTGGTCACGAAGGCCAGAGACATCCGCTTCTCCTGGAACTGGGGCTGCAGGCAGTTGTGAGCTCCCCATACAGGTAGTATGAACCAAACTCAGGTTGTCTACAAGAACAGTACAGTGTATGCTCTTCATCCTAAGACCATCTCTCCAATCCCCACAGTTTGTATCTCCATTGAAATTATTGAAAGTGTTTAGTAACAGCATCTCTGGTTGAGTTGTGAAGTTGACATTCACTAAATATCCATAGTGTGGTCGATGTGATTTGAAAAGTAGGAACTGGTTGAAAGCAACAGAATGCCCTGTATTCATTCTGCATATACCAAAGTGGGGACTAGTCCACAGAGGGAAAACAAAACTAAACCAGTGGCTGAACACGGACTATAATAAGGAACTGTATTTTATTAGTAAATCAGTTTATGAGCTTCTTCATTAAAGACAGTGCACAATGTTTGAATTTTGTAAGCATATATCTTAGCACTTTCAGAGGAATAGAATCTATTATTAAAGGATTTTTAGCATATTTATTTTGCATTACTATGCATATTAAAGTGTAACCATGTAGAACAATAATCAATAGCATGGTGACATTCACATTTTTAATTCGTGCTAGGCTGCCTGGAAATGGTTTATATTTAATATTGCACAGAAGTTAATAATGGATGATATGCATAAATATGCTCATCTGGGACTTATATTTAGCTAGAGGTTGAATTTCAAAATAATCAAGCAGCTTAACTATAAGAATTTTGCATGGAGTTATCTGCCCAACTGTAAGCAGTTAGTCTGCTCAAGGGGGCTGAGAAGAGCATGAGAAATACAGGCCAGTATGTTCTTCCTTTCCCTTACTGGAACACTGAAACTTTACCACTACACTCTTACTCTTTCTTCTCTTTTGAGACATGTGTATCATATTTTGTTTAGCCTAGGCTAGTCTCAAAATTGTGGCTGTCAAGTGTTCTGATTGCAAAGGTAGCCCGAGCCTGGAAAAGTTTGGTTGAATGTTTTGTTTCGTTTTGTTTTTTATTTTGATACATACATAAATAATTCTTAAAAGATTACAACTCCACAAATTAAATTTGAGATTAGTACATTCTGAAATCATGGCTAGATGATGGATCAATTCAAAGTTTGTCAGTCAGCTTTAGCAAATGACTATCACATTGAACCTGCAAATATTGAACAATACTTATGATGCAGGAATTCTAAAAGTCTTTGTAGATTAAGCAAGGAAACAGAGAGACAATTTAAATAGAAAATTAGAAAAGGTAATAAAATTATTATCACAAATTATATAACACACACACACACAGATATAATATATATATTTGGAATTTGAAGGAAGTGATGTGACAGAAAATAAAATTAGAGAATTATTCTTCTTAAAATAATTTGGTTTAAAGAAATAAGATTATTAACTCCTTGAACTCCTTGACACATATGAGTCCTGTTTTACTGAGTCATTTGGAAATCTCATAGTAAAATAATTACTGTTTTTCATTCAATAGTATGAATTCATTTGGTCAATATAATATACAAAGTCCACAAAATATACAAAGTAAAAAGTATGTTGCTACATACATGTGAGGTATGTTTACGTTAATCCAAGTTATCCATTAACACTTTTAAATTCCCCATCCTTCGGCTACACCCTTTGCTTTAGCTTTGAGGCATATTATGGAGTAGGATAACATAGGTTTCACGATGAGGAACTTGACAGAATTTTAATTACCCTAGGTGATTTGAGTGCTACTATACTTAATTCTCCCATAGACTGATAACAAATATAACAGTAACTTGTAATATGCAGCTAATGTGTTTTTGTTTACTCCCCAAACAGATCTGATATTTCATTGCAGATTTTGACACTTATTTTACCTGATTCTCTTTCTGTACTCAATCTTGATTTTCTTCATTGAATCCAGAGATGAGAGTTTACATTTGACTTTTATTATTTTCTTATCCTTTAATGAAGACCTTGTATTTTTCATTAGCCCAGTGTGAACATTGTATTTAATCAATGAGTGATCTATTTAGATAAGACTCTCCACTAATCCCAGTGATTATGTTGATATTTAATAATTACTTCTTGCAAGCCAGGGAGATAACTATATATCTCACCATTAATATCATCAGTTTGAAAGTGTTTAATTATGTATTTAAACCCAAAATATTTAATTAAACATCAAACTCTGGCTATCAAACTATTGATGAATTCTCTCCAAATAGTTTCTACGGATTTCCAAATGCAAATGTAATATTTATACTATAGTATGTGCTACAGGCTTCACCTAAAGTTTTGTTAAAGACTGTGTCTCTTTTTAATATTCACAGAACAAAAACAAACTCAATTTCTTGAAGAATGAGAGCAGGAGTTCATCTGAATGCACACAGTGCCCTCAATGTCTGAGTTTGATTAGGACACCAAGTAATTATTTTGCTTTAGTTACAGAAATTGCATGCTGTCAAGGCATTTCAGTTAGTATCACTCTTTCTCTTTTTACTTGTATTGTTATCTCATCAACCTCCCTCCTCTCTGCCCATAGAATTCAATTATTCAAAAACTTTCCCATTACTTCTAGGACAGTGTCTTCATTTCCAAGCATGGCTTTAATAGTTATCAAGTACAGTCTGGCCCCTGCTTCCTACTATCATAATAAAAGTCATCCTAGGGTCATATAAGAAATTTTCCTCCATTCTCTTGCTACTGTGTTTATTTTATATGACAATAAAAAAAAACCCTGAGTAACTAACATAAAAACCAATGGAATGATGCTTAAACACCATCTCCTCCAACAAAATTCCCATACTGCTTAAAGACAGCTGCCTTTGCTTTATTTTTTTATATGTCTCATAGAGGTTACAGCATACCTATCTGGTGCAGTCATGGAAACTTATGCATATCATTCCCTATCTTTTTGTTTTCTCTACAAATCTGGGCCATGGTGACATTTTATTTTCTAAATCTGAAATCAAAATCACCCTGAAAAAAATTTTCTTTCCTTATATTTTTCTCAAAATACTGCAAAATTAGCATATATTTTACTCAGCAAGAAAAAAAGTAAAATAAAACTGACTTCAATTGAACTTGCTAGCTTATCATCCATCATAGCAATCTGCATATTTTCTGAAGAAGTGACATTATATTTAATTGTAAATTGTTCATAAAAATATAAAAATTACACTTTTGTTTCCTTGATAATTATATGGAAATAAATGGTGCCATGAGCTGTAGCCTAACAGTGAAGTGACAGCAGACCCACCTCCAGTTAATGACACTATTCAAATAACACAGACTCCTTGTTGCCCTGCCCTTTGCAGATGTGTACATTGAATACAAAATGTGTGCCTTAATTAGGCAGACACTGTCAAGAAAATCATTCTTAGTAATAAGCTTGATGGAAAGGAGATTTAAAGCATGGAGAGTAAATTTAATATAATAAAAAATAACAAAGCTGATCTAGCTATTTTTAATGGTACATAGTGCATCTAGAAAACATGTTCTTCATTAAAAAAAAGGCTTATATGCCATCCTAGAGCCCTCATCCATTGGCTGATGGAAAAGGATGCAGACACCCACAGCATAACACTGAACTGAACTCTGGAGCCCAGTTGCAGAAAGGGAGGAGTGAAGAGAAAAGAGCTCAGGACCAGTCTGGTAAAACCCAAAGAAACAGCTGACCTGAACAAGGGGAGCACAGGGAACCCAGACTAATGTCTGGGAGGCCAGTATGGGACTGATCCAGACCCCTGAGCATGGATGTCAACAAGGAGTCCTCAGCACTCTATGGGGGCCCTGGTAGTGGATCAGTATTTATCCCTGGCATAAGAAAGGACTTTGGGACCATCCCACATGGAGGGATGCTCTCTCAGTTTGGATCCATGGGGGAGGGCCTAGCCCCTGCCCAGGATGATATGACAGATTTCGGGGAACCTCTATGGAGTGCCTTCCACTCCCTGGGGTGCAGAGGAGAAATGAAGTGGAGGACTCTTAGGAGGTTGGGGGAGGGGAGGGAGAGGGAGAGGGGACTGACATGTGAAGCAGCCTTGTTTCTGATTTGAACTAATAAAAAAATAATCTCTTGGGGAAAAAACTATACAACTAGGAAGTAAAAGTTAAAGAAGGAGGTGCACTACAGTAAGTAGTAGAAAGTTTAGATACTAAAACCATCCTCCTCTCAAATTATAAAGTTCAGAAGAATCTAACTGAACCTTCTGTTTTAAGCCCTCATATCTCATGTTAAAAACTTCTTCCGTTTTTCTCAGATGATCTGAACAGAAATTCATATTGAGCCAATCCAAGTTCGCACACATCATTCAACCTATAAATGGGGTATAGGGGCAGTCTAAAGTGATTCCCAATTATCTAAGAATATAGATACAACATATGGCATTTTAAAACTAAGAGACTATGTGACATTTAACATCTTTATCCAGAGTTGAGGATTTAGCTCCAAATTAGAGAACCAGAGCATCCGAAGTACAGAGGCAGATGGAGCAGATAAAATAGAAACGTCCAAGTCCTTCCCAAGGACTTGACAATTGAGAGCGCCCAGTCTCACAGACTGGTCTTGATAGTCTCCTGAGGTAAATTTAGATGTACTCTCACATCCACTTACAAATCAGGTGTATTAGTCAATGCTGGCTGACATAAAAAAGTAAATACTACAGAATAACAATCCTTTAGGCAAGACACATTGCCATTTTCAAACTCTGCCTATATGATGAAAGTCTGCGATCAAAAGAACTATATTATGATATCTACCTTGGTCTGTACCCATGGGTTGTAGTTGTCCTTCATCATACTATGACCTGCCCTCTTTCTTTGTATTATAGCTGCACAGAGAAGAAGAGCTCTACTGCTGGTTCCTCCTCAAACAAAGACAGTCTTACTAAACTACGATCTTAATTAACATCACAGATCATGATGGTGATCCTATTTCCAAATAGGATCATTTAGGTCCTGTTTCCAAATATGATAATGGTTTGGATTAAGTTTAAGGACACAGATGAGAAGATGTTACTGAATTCACTGAAAACGTTGGTGCCATTCATCATGTAGATATGTTCCAATAAACCTAATTCCATCAAAAATTTTGTTTGACCAAATTGACTTTGTGTGTGTGAGCTATACAATTTAACATCCTATCATCACTATATAAGCAGAATCAAATTAAAAAGTGATGTTTTTGGAAATACTACAGTATAAGGTCTCTATGTCTTCATCATGTCTTGTTCAATAATAAGTCTTTAATCTCATTTACCACACAGTACTGCAAAGGAATCCCCTTAAATCTAAAAAGGCCAGCCTCACTCTTCTTAGGACATTGCCTTTCATACATCTGAGAGTATTAGTAGATGAGGTTATTTCACTACCAATAAAAAATTAAGTGCCATATGGATAGAATCATAGGAACAATAGAGCTGGGAATATTAAATAAACTATCCACAATCCTAAAACTATCCCAGCACAAAGGTCCAAAGGTCTAAATAAGAAAAATCAAACAAACAAACAAAAAGGCAGTTTCTTAAAATTTAACTGAATTTGAGTTCTTTCTTTCACAATAAGACAGAGTAATTGACTTTAGGAATTTTTTTCTTTCATTTTGTTGTTGCTATTGTTTGTGTAAAAAGACATGCCACTTTCAATCAATTACAGAATACTACTTTTTCTAAACCCCATTTCTGAATGTTAGTTTCTCCCTCCCCCTCTCTCTTTCTCTCTCTCTTTCTCTCTCTCTCTCTTTCTCTGTCTGTCTCTCTCGCTTTCTCTCTGAGTGTGGAGTCCAAGCAGTTGCAATAGAAATAGCTAACTAGTGCTGCTTGCACCATGCCTTCTCTGTCATGATGGTCTTCAACTATGAGCTTAAATAAACTTTTCCTTCCTGAAGTTGATTTTCTGGGGGGTGTGCAGCAGCAACAGAGATGCTAATAATTAAGATAGAATTATTTTACTCACCACATTGACAAACACTTCCCTATTCCAATGCTTGTTTAATTCTGAGACTCATTATCTTACTGGACTAAAGTATAATTTTAGATATCATTAGTTACAACATCTCTCATTAAGATAATACATAGGCAGGAGCTTCCGGAGACCAAGAGACTGTTCAGAGGGACCCATCCTGGTGAAACTGGCCATCCAGAGAATGCTGACATTTGGTGCTACTCCACATGCACCCACAGGAAGAGAAGAGCCATCAGAGTATTGGACCTGCTTTCACCCACCAGAAGAGAACCTTGGACCTGTACCCACCAGGAGAGGAGAGACCCCATTGGCACCCAGTGGAAAAAGAGATGGGAAGACAATGGCATAAGAACACATTAAATAACGGAAAGATCAACATGAGGCTACCAGAGTCTAGGGACTCCATACCAGCAAAACCTGAAAAAACCAACACAGATGAAGCAGAAGAGAACAACCCTAAATCAACATTATGTAGATGATAGAGACTCTCAAAGACAAAATGAGAAAATCCCTTAAAGAAATGGAAGAAAAAAAAACAAAAAATAATCAAGAAATGGAGGAAAAGACAAACCAAAAATTGCAAGAAATAAAAAATATCTCTTAAAGAAAACAAGAAAAGCCAAGAGAAAACAAACAAACAAGTGAAGGAAACAATTAAACAGTGGAAGGCCTAAAGATGAAATAGAGCCTGTAGCAATAAATCTTTACTCCAAAGGTGCCGGAGCCCTGCCACCATGTGGGCGCCTTCTGCCAGCTGCCCGGGTTCTGCCCCCCGCCACATTAAGGTCCCAAGTAACACACAGAGATTTATATTCGGTACAAATCCTGGTTGGCCAATGACTATGATTTCTCATCTGCTAGCTCATTCTTAATTATCATAAATCTATATATTTTATAAGATTTACCTTATATAGGATTACTTCCACTGGTGTCCTCATCCTGGGATCACATGGCAGCTCAGAGCAGAGAACAGGAGGAAGCAAGAAGGGGACAACTTCCTTCTTGTCTTGCTTATCTATGAGCCTCCCTGCTATGTTACTTCCTGCCTGGATCACCAATTCATTATTACATTTCCCAGAATCCTCCTTGACTCTTAGTCCCACCTAACTTGCTGCCTCATTGGCCAAACAGTACTTTATTTGTCATCCAACAAGACAAACACATATACAGAAGCAGTTCCCCCTTCAAGAGACAATGAAAAAAAAAAAAACAGTCTTAGAGTATACTGGAAATAGAAAAGCTGGGTAAATAACTAGGAACTACTGATGCAAACATAACCAACAAAATACAAGAGATGCAAGAGAGGAATTCAGATGTTGAAGATACACTAGGAGAAATAGATTCATTGACCAAAGAAAACATTAAGTACAATAAATCCTTAACACAAAATATCCAGGAAATAACAGACACCATGAAAAGGCCAAACTTAAAAATAATGGGTATAGAAAAAGGTGAAGTAACCCACCTCAAAGGTGGAGAAAACTTATTCAACAAAATCTTAGAAGAAAACTTCTGCTACCTAAAGAAAGGCATGCCAATAAAGGTACAAGAAGCTTACAGAACATCAAATAGAATGGACCACAAAAAACATCTCCTTGCCACATAATAACAAAAACACCAAACATACAAAATAAACAAAGAATATTAAGAGCAGCAAAGAAAAAAGGCCAAGTAACATATAATGGCAAACCTATCAGAACTACACCTGACTTCTCCATGGAAACTCTGCAAGCCAGAAGGTCCTGGATAGATATTCTACCAAAACAAAGAGACCATGGATGCCAGCCAAGACTACTATACCCAGCAAAGATTTCAGTCACTATATATGGAGAAAACAAGATATTCCATGTCAAAACCAGATTTAAACAATACATATCCACTAATCTAGACCTATAGAAAGTTCTGGAAGGAAAACTCCAACTCTAGAAAGTTAACTACACTCACAAAAAATATAGGCAATATACAACCACACTTTACCAGCAGCCAAAAGAAAAAAAGGAGGAGGTAAATCCACAAAAAATACCAACACCAAAAATCCAAAACAAACAAGAATTAACAATCAATGGAGGGAGCTGGAGAGAAGGCTCAGAGTTTAAGAACAATCAATGGTCATTAATATCTGTCAATATTAATGGTCATAACTCACCTCTAAAAAGACACGGGCTAGCAGAATGGATATGAAGACAGAATCCATCCCTCTGTTGCATAAAAGAATCACACCTCAATTTCACAGACAGATGTTACCTCAGAGATAATGGTTGGGAAAAGATTTTCCAATTAAGAAACAAGCTGGTATAGCAATCCTAATATCTAACAAATTAGACTTCAAACTAAAATCAATCAAAAGAGATGAAGAAGGTCATTTCATATTCATCACAGGAAAAGTCCATCAAGGTGTACTCTCAGTTCTGAACATCTATGCCCCAAATACAAAGGCATCCACATTCATAAAAGAAATATTGCTAAAATTCAAATCATATAAAAAACCTCACATACTTATATTGGGAGACCTAACACCCCATTCTCACCACTAAACAAACATAAACTAAACAAAGAAACAAAGGAACTAGCAGAAGTTATGAACCAATTGAGTTTAACAGACATCTATATCGATAGAACATTGCATCCAAACACAAAAGTATATATCTTCTTCTCAGCTCCACATGGAACCTTCTCTATAATCGACCACAGACTCAGCAACATAGCAAACCTCAACAGATACAAAAAATATTGGAATAACCTTCTGTATCTTATCAGACCACATGCTTTAAAGTTAGAATTCAGTAAAAACACAAATTGCAGAAACCTTACAAACTCAAGGAAATTGATCAATGTGGAATTGCACCATTCCTGGGTAAAGGAAGAAACAAAAAAATAAATTTAAGACTTCCTAGAATTCAATGAGAATGAAGACACAACATACCCAAACTCATGGGATACTATGAAAGAAGTGCTAAGAGGAAAGTTCACAGTACTAACTGCCCACATGAAAAAAACTGGAGAGATGGGGAGAACAGGAGGGGAGAGGAGATCATGAAGGAGCAGGAAGATTGAGTCAGGGAAAGAATAGACGACAGCAAGAAAAGAGATACCATAATAGAAGGAGTCATTATAGGTTTAAAGAGAAATCCAGCACTAGAGAAATGTCCAGAGATCTACAAGGATGACCCCAACTAACAATATTAGCAATAGTGGATAGACTACATTGAATGCCCTTCCCCGATAATGAGATTGATGATTACCTTGTATGCCATCCTAGAGCTTTCATCCAGAAGCTGGTGAAAGCAGAAGCAGACACCCACAGCTAAACACTCAGTTGAACTTCTGGAATCCAGTTGCAGAGAGGAAAGAGTGATGTACAAAGGGGTCAAGACCAGGCTTTAAAAACTAACAGAAACAGCTGAGCTGAACAAGGAAGAGATCATGGACCCAGACTGATAGCTGGGAAACCAGCAAAGAACTGATCTACACCCCCTGAAGGTGGGTGTCAATTAGGAGTAATCTATGGGGCCTCTCATAGTGGATCACTATTTATGCCTAGTATATGAATGGACTTTGGGAACCTATCCACATATGGGGATACTCTCTCAGCATAGACACAAGGGGGAGGGCCTGGGCCCTGCTCTAAATGATATGACAGACTTTGAAGATGCCAAATTGAAGGCCACAATCTCACTGGGTAGCAGAAAGAGGATGGGACAGGTGTTAATGGGAGGCAGAGGAGGAGGAGAGGGAGACAGACCTGGGAATTACATGTAAAATGAGCTTGTTTCTAATTTAAATATAAATAATAATAAAACCCTGAAAATAGTCACACTAGAGAATTGACAACACAATTGAAAGTTCTAGAAGAAAAAGTAGCAAATTCACCTCAGGAGTAGACACCAGGAAATAATCAAATTGGGGACTAAAGTTAATAAATTAGAAACAAAGAAAACAATGCAAGATTCAATGTAAAAAATTGTTGGTTCTTCCAGAAAATCAACAAAATAGACAAACCTTTATCCAAACTAACCAAAAGACAGAGAGAGACCATGCTAATTAACATAGTCAGATATGAAAAGGGGGACATAACAATGGACAAGGAGGAAATCCAGAGACTCTTCAGGTCATACTTTGAAAACCTGTATGCCAGCCAGGCGTTGGTGGCACACGCCTTTAATCCCAGCACTGGGAAGGCAAAGGCAGGTGGATCACTGCAAGTTCGAGGCCAGTCTGGTCTCCAGAGCGAGTGCCAGGATAGGCTCCAAAAGCTACACAGAGAAACTCTGTCTCTGAAAAAAGAAAAGAAAAGAAAAGAAAAGAAAAGCAAAAAGAAAACCTGTATGCCATAAATTTGAATATTTAAAGACATGAGCAGTTTTCTGGATAGATATCACTACTAAAATTAAATCAAGAAGAGATAAGCAATTTAAATAGACCTATAACCCCCAATGAAACAGAACCAGTGACCAAAAAATATCTCAAAGGAAAAAAGCCCAGGGCCAGATGGTTTCAGTGCAGAATTCTACAAGAAATTAAAAGAACAGCTAATACCAATTCTCCTCAAAATATTCCACACAATAGAATACAAGGCTTCAGTTACCTTGGTACCTAAGCCACACAAAGCCAAAGCTAAGAAAGGGAACTACAGACTGATATTCCTCATGAACATTGATACAAAAATATTCAAAAAAATACTGGCAAATTGAATCCAAGAACACATCAGAAAAGTTATCCACCATGATCATGTAGGCTTCATCCCACAATACAAGGATGCTTCAACATAATGAAATCCATCAATGTCATCCACCATATAAACAAACTGATAAAGAAAAAACACCATGATCATCTCATTAGATGCTGAAAAAGATTTTGACAAAATCGAACACCCCTTCATGACTAAGGTCTTGGAGAGATAAGGGATAAGAGGAACATAATAAAAGCAATATACAGCAAACCAACAGCCAATATCAAAATAAACAGAGGGAACCTTGTTCCTCTAAAATCAGGAACAAGAAAGGCTGTCCACTTTCTCCATATCTCTTCAATATTATACTTGAAGTTCTAACTAGAGTAATAATACAACAAAAGGAGATCAAGGGGATGCAAATTGGAAAGGAGGAAGGCAAAGTTTCACTATTTGTAGATGATATAATAGTTTACATAAGTGAGCCAAAAAAACACTACCAGGGAACTTGGACAGCTGATAAACACCTTTAGCAATGTGGCAGGACACAAGATTAACTCAAGAAAATAAAAAAAAAAAAAACTCAGTAGCCCTACTATATAAAGAGGATAAATGGGCTGAGTAAGAAATCAGAGAAACATCACCCTTTACAATTGCCATAAACAACATAAAATACCTTGGGGATAATGCTAACCAAAATAAGTGAAAGACCTGTATCATAAGAATTTTGATTCTTTAAAGAAAGAAATTAAAGAAAATGCCAGAAAAAAGAAAGATCTACCATGTTCTTGTTTAGGTAGGATCAAATCAATAAAGTAAAATGGCAATCTTGCCGAAAGCAATTTTCAGATTGAATTCATCCCCATCAAAATACCACCACAATTCTTCACAGACCTTGAAAGAAAAATACTCAACTTTATATGGAAAAGCAAAGGACCAAGGGTAGCCAAAACAACCATGTACAATAAAGGAAATTCTGGAGGCATCACAATCCCTGATTTCAAGCTAACTTAAAGATCTATAGTCCTGAAAATAGCCTGGTATTGGCACAAAAATAGACAGGGAGAGCAATGTAATGAAATTAAAAACCCTGATATTATGCCACACACATATGAATACCTGATTTTTGACGAAGAAAATAAAATTATACAATGGATAAAAGAAAGCATCTTCAACAAATGGTGCTGGCATAACTGGATGCTGGTGTATAGAAGACTGCAGATAGATCCATATCTATTGTCATGCACAAAACTTAACTCCAAATTGATCAAAGACCTCAAGATAAATCCTGTCACACTGAACCTCTTAGAAAAGAAAGTGGGAGGTACCCATGAATGAATTTCTACAGGAGATGACTTCCTAAACATAACCCCAATAGCACAGACACTGAGTGAGATCTACAATTAATAAATGGGACCTCCTGAACCTGAGAAGCTTCTGCAAGACAAAGGACACAGTCAACAAGACAAAACAGCAGCCAATAAATGGGAAAAGATCTTAATTAACCCCATATCTGACAGAAGGCTGATTTCCAAAATATATACAGAACTCAAGAAGCTAGTCTCCAAAATACCAAACAATCCAACTAAAAAGTGGGGTACAGAACTAAATAGAAAATTCTCAATATAAGAATACAAAAAGACTGAAAGACACATAAGAAAGTGTTCAACATCTTTAGCCATCAGGCAAATGCAAATCAAAACAACTCTGAGATAGCTTCTTTCTGCTGTCAGAATGTCTGAAATCAAAAACACCAAGGGTAGTTTATGGTGGAGAGGATATGGAGAAAGAGGAACACTCCTCAACTGCTGGTGGGAGTGCAAACTTGTACAACCACTTTGGAAATCAGTATGGTGATTCCTCAGGAAAATGGGACTCATTCTACCTCAAGGTCTGGCAATTCCACTCTTAGGCATAGACCCAAAAGAAGCATATTCATACAACAAGGACATATGTTCAACTATGTTCATAGCAGCATTGTTTGTAATAGCCAGAACCTGGAAGCAACCTAGATGCTCCTCAACTGAAGAATGGATAAAGAAAATGTGGCACATTTACACAATGGAGCACTACTCAGCATGAGGGGAAAAAAAATGGAAACTTGAAATTTGCAGGCAATGGATGGAACTAGAAGAAACCAACCAAAATGTGGTAACCAAGTCACAAAAAGACAAAAATGGTATGTACTCAATCATATATGGATGTTAGACATAAACCAAATTATTACCAGCCTACAATCCATACCACCTGAGAAGGTATGAAGTAAGGAGGACCCTGAGCGAGACATACATGGTCCCCAGATAGGGATAAGTACAAGATCTCCTGGGCAAATTAGGGGCATGGGAGGAGGGGAGAGGGAGTTAGGAGAAAGAGAAGAGTAGAAGAGGAGGGGAGAGGAGGACGGGAGGTAGCAGGCAGATTGAGTCAGGGGAAGAAAAGAGACAAGCAGGAAAAGAGATACCATAATAGTGGAAAATATACATTATAGGTTTAGAAAGAAATCTGGCACTAGGAAAATATCCAGGGATCTACAAGGATGTCCCCCAACTAAGAATCTAAGTAATAGTGGACAATCTACCTTATATGCCCTTCCCCTATAATGAGATTGATGACTATATTATGTGCCATCCTAGAGCCTTTATTCAGTAGCTGATGGAAACAAGGCAGATAATCCACAGCTAAATACTGAGCTGAATTCCTGGAATCCAGTTGCAGAAAAGGAGGAGTGATGAGAAAAGGGGTCAAGACCAGACTGGAAAAACCCATAGAAACAGCTGAGCTAAACAAGGGGTAGCTCATGGACCCCAGACTGATAGCTGAGAAACCAGTATATGACTGTTCTGTACACCCTGAATGTGGGAGTCAGTTAGGAGGCCTCGGCAGTCTATGGGGCCTCTGGTAGTGGATCAGTATTTATCCTTACTGTACGAATAGCCTTTGGGAGCCCACTCCACAAAGAGGGATGCTCTCTCAGCCTTGACACACATTGGGAGGGCTTAGGGCCTGCTCCAAATGAAGTGACAGACTTTGAAGATTCCCATGGAAGGCCTCACCATCCCTGGGGAGCAGAAAAGGGATGGAATGGGGGTTGGTGGAACAGGGGAGGAGTTGAGAGACAGAGGGAACTGGGATTGACATGTAAAACAAGATTGTTTCTGATTTAATTTAAAAAACAAGAGAGGTGAAAAAATACTATGAACCACCTCCCGCCCCTCAAAAAGTATAAAACTCAGGCACACAAGTCCCTTCATGTCTATTCAGAACACCAGTTGATGTTGGCATTGGAGAAAAAATAATTGTACGATGAATATTTACAAGAAATGATTTAAAATGTTATTTTGGTTCATTTATCATATTTTTAAAATCTCACAACTATGAATATTCCTGTACACATTTATAACTCACTTGTATGACTATCAACATATTTCCTATAAGTCTTTTTCATCCATCAATTTATACCTATAAAATCTATTGCATATATAATATTATATATCCATTCTATATATATGCCATATATATATATATATATATATATATATATATATATATATATTAGTTCAGTTTATTTCTTATATCAATTCTAAATAGAAGTTTAACTAGCCATTCATAATTAATTGTTCTAATATGTTAAATCTAAAGAAGACAATTTATTGTGGCTGATCTCTAAGATTTAGGTCAAAATATGCATAAGCGTGTTTACAAGAAAAAAAAACAGATACTACCTGTCTCAAGCATACACTCATCATTTGTTTATTTTTAGTCAATAAACCTTCCTCTTAGATACATTAGGAACATGTGACCAAGGTCATCATGTTACCAGAAATGACTTATTACAACTTCAAGACTATTAATATTCATAGGAATGACTTACTTTAGATTGAGGTGGAAACAATAATTCCGGCAAACAAATTTTTTAAGCATTATGTATAATATTTTTCATTTACTCTTTTCTTCTTAGGCTGGTATTATATTGTGACTTTGCAATAAGCCCTCCCTATTCATCATTATTGTATCTGCATATTCAACCAAACACCAACCAAAATATCTATGTGTGCTTTCTGGTTCTTATATTCTTTATCATCCATTGGAAAAGGTGTCTATAGAATTTTTACATTTTAAGTGTTGCTATTAGCAATCCTGATATGATAACATGCTTAAGTAAATAGAAGATACCATGGTGAGACTGAGCACAGTTTGGTTTTGGTGCACTCAGAGTCAAGGAAGATGGCTCTGTCTGAGGCACCAAACCAAAATGGGCTGTTTCATGTAGTGAAGTAGTGAGCAGAATCTTCTAGTTTTAAAAACAGTTCTGAATTAGTAACCAATTTCATGAACACTTTATTTTTGCCTCATTTTTACCTTCCCTTTACCTTGTTCATTTAGTAAAACTCATTTTGACTTTTGTCAAAATATCCAAATGCTGTCATTGATCAAGTAAACCATTTACTTATCTTTACTATTTGATGTTGAGTTCAATTTACAAGATAAAACATACAGACTTTGTAAGGATATTAACCATTAAAATTAAATTCAAACAGACAAACATACACAAGCAACCCACTCCACCATTTTTTGAAAATATATGACTAGGACTAGCTTTAACTATTTTCATAAATGTTAGAAAATTCTGTACTGAATAAATATATTGTTTTTGTTTGTTTTTTCTTCTCAGCCACCTAGAAGACAAGTTTTAGGAATTGTTAGCGTATTCAACAGTTTATCATGGGGCCTAAGAATACTTAATTTATGCATTTATTTTCAAGATTGACTTTTCCAATCCAATTGTACTGAAGTTTTGGGTATAATTTATCTTTCATGAAGCCTCAGAAAATAAGCACTTACAAGGATGAAAAATCTTAGCACCTCCCTCCCAAGGTACTGAATTAGCCTTCCTGTCCATTTTCTCCATTTTCTTGTTCACATTAACTTCCTGATAATAGCATTGGAAACAAAATCTTCAATTATTAATGGACAATACTGATGTATGCCTGCAGAAACTCGATCAAGCTGAACTTAATAAAAACATGAATCTCAATATCTGGGTTGAATTAAAAAAAGCATTAGATTGTAAGGAGAAATTTTTTCTGTTTCATTAATTTTAAAGTGAATGGCAATTTCCCACACATCTTACTGAATAAATTTGTTCATTAGCAGAAATTCACACAATACTCATCTAGATGAATGCCCAATTTCATGGGCATTCATGGTGCATATTAAACATGTCATACTTTTTACATGTTTCAACCCCACCTTTAATTTCTACTGTAAAATGCAATTAACTCAGAGACCTGGTAAATTCAAAGCATTCTGACAAGAACATATAACAAATACTCAACGTGAAAGCAAGTGTACTCAGCAAATTATTTTGTATAAATGAAAACTTATATTCTTGCATACATATTGTTGTATATACAGATATTAAAAACATGCATAAATATGCATTTACCATGCAATTTGATAATTAAATGCATGGAAAATATAAAGACATTTTAGTAAAAAAAAAATCACTGTTAATTTTAAATTCAGTGCACCCTAAAAGTGTCCATAATTGTGATGGGCGACTAGTAGTTAAGATATATTTTTGTTAAAGTTAATGAATGTTAGATTTTAGAGAACTTTTACTTGTAACTATGAAAATTAAAATATTCCTTACATTATTATAGATATATAATATATTACATATTTAATATATTATATTATATATTATATATTTAATATATAATTATAATGATATAATTAAATATATACAATATATAATATATAGTATATAATATATTATAATATATAATATACAATATAATATATAATATATGATAGATATATCTAATATCTATTATTACATAAATCTTATGTGGGACAGAGTGGAGGACATAACAGATTTAAATCAGATGTCAAAGTTGCCTTATATTTTAAATAGAAGACAGAAATACATACATCACATATTCCAATATAATACCTAATGTTCAGTGTAGGAAGAGTGACCTAGGACTTGGACTGATACACTTGGAAAAAACTGCAAATAAGGTAATATCCATCCTTGGAAGCATGTACTCTTGTAACACCAGCATCCTTTCTCTATTGTTATTCTCCCAACAAATTTTGATGATATGGTAATCACCTACCTCAAAATAATCAATGTATCTCCAAGTGGAAAAATTATAGAGAAGCAGAATATCAGTAGAAACCAATAAGCAAATTGAGGTTGCAGTGGAGAGAATGAGATTTTTTCCTTTTTTATTAAGAGTGATAGTAGTCTTCATCAGATATTTTACTAGTGGAATATATCATGACTATTAAGAATAGTGAAGTGTGTTTTAAGAGATCATATCTTTTGCTTTAAGTAGGATATTCCACAGTGGAGAAAATTAATGAGTGAAACTATGAATTTAATAATTTCATGTTGTTTTTCCAGTGACAGGTATAGAAAAACCTCCTTTTACATCATCAATCAGGGAACCACAAGAGTCTCCTAAAAACAATATAGGCTAATACCATGGCATGTAGTGGAGTCTTGCTGGTGAACCTGTAAAGATGGTCACACACCTTTGGCCATGGATTCAGGCTGACTGAGGAAGAAAGAGGGAGGTGTGAGACAGTGTCTTACTTGCCTGTTTTTTTTCTCTTGGGTCAGCCTATCTGATAGGAAGTGCAAAGAAGTGCTCCTGTGATTCTTTATTATTGTCTGTGCAAGTGTTCCCCAATAAATACCCATTTATCATTTATCTTGGGTCCAGTGAAATCATTACACCCTCTCCTTCAATGGCATTGCGTAAGCCCCAAGAAGTTAAAGGCAAGGCCCTAACGTTGAATACAGCATATACATCAGTCACAATACTTGGAGTAATAGAACATGAATTGACCTGGAGTCTTCCTACTTGAGGACCAGCTCTCTTGCTCTTACTATCTAAAAGTACTCTGTAAGCTGCCAAATGAGAAAACAATCAAAATTCCTGCCCAGAAGTAAAGCTTGTGAACCAAAACAATGAGGAGCTCAGAAAGATGTCCCAGTAGGTGCAATAGTTGCATTAATGTCTTGCAATTAACAATAGATAAGGAATTGAACATAAGAACCTTTCAAAAGGAGGGAAATCATGTTCTGCTCTGCAATCCTAGCCATATACCTACTTCTTGGCGAATACGTAATCTGAAAAAGAACCTATTGACATTCCCTGAATAATATGATTTCCAACTATATTCTAATTACTTATTGTTATACCCACAGATAATTGTAGCTCTCCCCCACCCCCTGTTTTAGAAGCTTCTTTTTGTTGAAAATAGAGAGGACAACAGAGATGCTTTGTTATGTCCTTGCTTGGCTCCAAGAACTTGGTGTCACTAGGAATGTGATAGAAAGAATAAAAGACAGAAAGAAAAAGGAAAAGGCTGGGAACTGGGTGGGCTGCTGTCTCTGCAGCAGAGGCCTCAGTTTGTTTATTGTATAGAATTGTAGAAGGTGGGGTTATTGCATAACGCTCAACAAGGAGTCAGGGACATTATATACAAATGAATAATGAGGCAGGGGTAATGGTACCTGTCAAAATTTAGAGAATGTTTGTCCATGGGATGCACAACCACAATTGATTAATATGTAATGCAACCCTGCCTACAGAAGAATCACAGAAGGGAAGGCACAAATAATTTTAAGTACCGAAAGATCAGCTAGGTTTATAGTCCCAGACATGAATTCCTTTCTTCACAGTGGACCAGAGGATGCTTCCTTGGAGTTTGTGCCTTTATGACTTTATAAAGCAGCTGTGAACATAACACCAAGCATCCAAGAGAGAAATAGATTTCCCAGAGCATCAGAGACACTCCTTCCTTTGTGAGAGAAACTGCGATGGCCATCCATGTATTCTTAAATCTGGTGCCTTTGTTAAAATGTCTGATGAGCATTAACAAACTGTTCTTACAAGAGTGTGTAAGAGCACTAGTGTAAGAATTGTTTAACCATAGTTTGTCATCTCTGGCCTATTTTAAGTTTCCAGATTGTTCCATTGTGGCTCAGGAAAGAGCTGGCCTCTATTGGAGTGTCAGTCCTCTAAAAATTCTAATGAGGGCCACTGAAGTGAAAATTCTGTGAACTTTGTATCTGTGCTTTGAAGACACTAGAATCAAAACATGCCTCCTTTGCTCAGATAATGACACCAGGCCATGCCACTGCCTCATTGTGTGTACATCCGTATATGAATAAGAATCACTGTAATATATTTATTTTATGTCGTTTGAAAATTAATCCACAATGTATTTTTAGAACACTTTTTGAAAGATGAAGGAACTAAAATATGGTGAATATGTTCTCATATCCCACAAGGATATGAAGGTTAATATGTAACCTTTTTACTTTTAAATACTATCATTCTGCTTCATGTAATTATCAAATGAGTGAAGATGTTAGTTGGCAGACAGATGATCCAGGGATCATACTTTCAGTGCCCACAGAGATCTGATTTGGTAGTTTAAACCCCCACATTTTACAAACAAACATACAGCAGAGACTTGATATGCTCTTTTCTGTTCTCACCTATGGGACTAATCATAAGTTCTTATTCAAAACTTAACTATTCATGAAGATTTTCTTCATTGTTTGAAAGCTTAATTTGTTCATTGAAATGATAATTTCATATTTTTTACCTAATTAAATAGTCATTCACAGGGAATATGGGTAATTCAGAAATTATTCTCCTTGATCCCACCAGTTCTTACTCATTTTTCTCTGCTTCCATGTTATTCTTCTGGAACTACTCTTTAGATAGGGTGCTGACACCTGTTCAGAGTAATTCTTCCATAAATTAATATTTACTGTCTCTTATATTTTGACCCCTTTTCCTATTACTTCTTTATGCTCTCATCTGTCTTTGTATTTAGGGCTTTCTCAAAACTTAAACACCATTCATAAATTTGGGGTAAAGTGTTTGGATACAAAGAGAGTACTGATCAAAATACAGGACTTGCAGTCACCTAAGCTTTCTGGTGCCTATTCATTTAGCAGTTGGCTCGTTTAGAGTTTTATTTTGAAAATAAAATACACTTGATTTGTATGTTATATTTTGGAATTGTCCTTGCCATGTCTCATCTTCCCAGCTTTTGAGTTACTTTGCACAATATGAAATATCATTTACCTAGCGAATACTTAGATTTCAAAAATCATCCATTATCAAATTACTTTTAATAGTGAGTTGAACTTACCTTTGCTGAAAACTTTGACCTTAACTTTTTATATCTATATCAACTGTGGACAGCTCAGTGATTAAAAACAAGTATAGACAGACAGAGGGTTGTGTCATTTGCTTGTTGTGATAATATACCAGCTTCATGGCTTGAATAAATTAATTAGGATCACAGAGGTATTCATGCTACAAAATAATAGCTAAAGTTTATTTTAGTGAAGATTATAATTTATAACAGAGTGACAAAATAGCTATTAAGTGGAAACTCCCTAGCTATGTTATTTGGGTATGAATCACAACTAACAATAACTTTGATTTTCTTAGAGACTTCTCAATGCTTTTTTTATTTTAATTAGAAAGAAGATAATTTTACATGTTAATCCCAGGTCCCTCTTCTTCCCTCCTCCCCTATCCCCCCAACTAACACCCTACCTATCCCATACCCTTTCTGTTCCCCAGGGAGGGGGAGGCCTTCCATAGGGGGTCTTCAAAGTCTGTCATATTCTTTGGGATAGGGCCTAGGCCAACCCCCTTGTGTCTAGGCTCAGGGAGTATCCCTACATGTGGGATGGGCTCCCAAAGTCCATTCCTATGCTAGGGATAAGTACTGATCCACTATAAGGGGCCCCAAAGATTTCCAAGGTCTTCTCACTGACACCCACATTCAGGGGGTCTGCATCAGTCCCATGCTAGTTTCCCAGCTATCAGTATGGAACCAAGAGCTCTTTCTTGTTTAGCTCAGCTATTTCTGAGGGTTTCACCAGCCTGGTATGGACCCCTATCCTCATCAGTCCTCCTTCTCTGCAAATGGATTTCAGTTCAGTTCAAGGTTTAGCAGTGGGTGTCTGCTTCTACTTCCACCAGCTGCTGGATGAAGGCTATAGGATAAAATATAAGGTAGTCATCAATCTAATTATCCGGGGAGAGCATTTAAGGTAGCCTTTCCTCTGTTGATTGGATTGTTAGTTGGTGTCATCTTTGTAGCTCTCCAGACATTTCCCTAGTGCCTGATTTCTCTTTAAACCTATAATGTCTCCCTCTATTATAATATCTCTTATCTTGTTCTCTTCTGTTCTTCCCCCAGTTGAATAGAACAAGAAATTGGAGAAAATGAACAGGAAGGCTAATTCAGTACCTTGAGAGTGAGGTGCTAAAATGAAGTCTCAATCCTGACATATATGCCCCAAATACAAAGGCACCCACATCTGTAAAAGAAACATTACTAAAGCTCAAACCACACAGAAAAACCCACACACTTATAGTAGGAGCCTTCAACACCCTGCTTTTATCGCTAGACAGGATCACCAGACAGAATCTTAACAAACAAACAAAGGATCTAACAGAAGTTATGAACCAATTGGAACTAACAGATATCTATAGAACATTCCATCCAAACACAAAAGAATATACATTCTTCTCAGTGCCACATGGAACCTTCTCTAAAACTGACCATATACTTGGCCACATTGCAAACCTCCACAGATACAAAATAGTTGAAATAACCCCCTTATCTTATTAGACCGCCATGCTTTAAAGTTAGAATTCAAAAACAACACAAATTTCAGAAAACCTACAAACTCATGGGAATTGAATAACACCCAATTGCACCATTTCTGGGTTGAGGAAGAAATAAAAAAGAAATTAATGACTTCCTAGAATTTAAGGAGAATGAAGATACAATACACCCAAACTTATGGGACACTCTGAAAGCAGTGCTAAGAGGAAAGTTCATTAAGTGCCCACATGAAGAAACTGGAGAATAGTCACACTAGAGAATTGACAGAACAACTGAAAGCTTTAGAACAAAAAGAAGCAAACTCACCATGGAGGAGTAGGCACCAGGAAATAATCAAGTGAGGCCTGAAACCAATAAAGTAGAAACTAGGAAAACATTACAAACAATCAATGAAACAAAGAGTTGGTTCTTTGAGAAGATCAACAAGATAGACAAACCTCTAGGCAAACTAACCAAAAAGCAGGGAGAGAACATGCTAATTAACAAAATCAGAAATGAAAAGGGGGAGATAATGACAGACACTGAGGAAATCCAGAGAAATATCAGGTCGTACTTTGAAAACCTATACTCCAGAAAATTAAAAAATCTAAAGGAAAAGGACAATTTCCTGCATAGATATCACTTACCAACATTAAATCAAGAACAGATAAGCAGTTTAAATAGGCCTATAACCCCTAATGAAATAGAAGCATTCATCAAAAGGCTCCCACCAAAAAAAGCCCAGGGCCATATGGCTTCAGTGCAGAATTATACCAGAAATTCAAAGAGCTAATACCAATACCCCTCAAATTGTTCCACCCAATAGAAGCAGAAGGTTCATTGTCAAACTCTTTTTATGAGGCTACAATTACCTTGGTGCCCAAGCCACATGAAGACACACTAATGAGGAGAACCTCAGACCAATATCCCTCATGAACATAGATGCAAAAATTCTCAATAAAATACTGGCAAAATGAATCTAAGAACATATCAGAAAAATCATCCATCATAAGCAAGTAGGCTTCATCCCTGGGATGCAGGGTTGATTCAACATTCGAAAATTTATCAATGTTATCCACCATATAAGTCAACTGAAGAAGAAAAAACAAATGATCATCTCTCTAGATGCTGAAAAAGCCTTTGACAAAATCCAACATCCCTTCATGATAAAGATCTTGGAGAGAACAGGAATAACAGGAACATACCTGAACATAATAAAAACAATATACAATAAGCCAACAGCCAACATCAAACTAAATGGAGAGAAACTCAAAACTATTCCTCTAAAATCATGAACAAGACAAGGCTGCCCACTGAAGGAAAAAGCTTATAGATTCAAGATACCTTTATTCAGATAAATAACAGCCAAACACAAGCCAGATCAGCAAGGCCAGGGAGAAGGGGCTGCAGAAGAAAAGGAGGGGGTTCCATGTGCTCGTGGTCACTTAAGAGCCCCTCTGGCATCACCCTGACCTCACCTTCACCATGCCTTAACAGGCGTGGTCAGGCACACCTGTAGCCAGCCCTTAGGAGGCATGGTTACCATGTCTCTCTACAATTCCCCTTTTAGTCTAAAAGAGGATTAAACATAACAGTGTAAAGTATCCAAAATTAACAATCATAAAGGTGAAATACAAGAACTCTGTTACTCTACATCCTATGTCTATTTCAGCTAAACCCTAAAGTCATCTGAAAGGGGTGTCCAACTTGAACACCTTCTTCCATTCCCAACCCTAAACAATAGGAAAGTTATTCCTAACTAGGCTTACTCTACCCTAATAGACAATAATGGGAAGATGGTAGCCTTGTGGGGTCCTGTGGGAAGAAAATGTTAGTATAGTGAAAGTCTCTAATGATTATATCCAGTCCATGTTAGATGGGATTTGTTCGAATGAAGATCTAGGTTGAAATTCTCAACTTGATTGAAGTCAGTTCTCAAAGCTCTAGTCAAAATGTGAATTGAAATGGAGTAAGATGGATCCAGTGCAGTCTGGGAGGTATGGCCCAATTCCTTTTCCAGAGTGTCCAGGGATTGTTGTCATTCGGTCTTCATTGGCTGTGTGGGACTCAAACATAAGTGTTAGCAGAGAAATGTTTGCTTGTATATGTATGTATGCTGGAAAAGGCAATCGTGGAAAATAATGATTGTGAGACAGTGTACAACTTGAAGGAAAGAGCCAAGAAAGACAAAGACTGTCCCCAAATTCCTCTATCCTTCTATATTACATCAACATGCTTGGATTTTAGTCAATGAAAGCCAAATCCAGCTCTAAAACCAGCATTGATTTATTTGAATAGGGACTAGGAAATAAGAAGAAATACAGTTATTTGAGAGACAGCTGTAAAGTTTACCATATGGCATGTTCCTTATGTTTGATGGTTATAGCCACCTTCTCTTCTTAAGGATCTACCTATGTAGTGTTCTTAGACTTCTGGAGATGAGTTTTCCTGTGAAGATAGAAGCAAAACACTTCCTTTTCCTTTAGAAGGTTTCTATTGGCTTTTGGTGGAAAGATTTATCCTAACAGTCCACTGTCTCCATATGTCTTCAGTATTGTCCTTGGAGTTCTAGCTAGAGCAATAAGACAATAAAAGAAGATCAAGGGGATACAAATTGGAGAGGAAGAAGTTAAGCTTTTTTTTTTTCCAATTTTTTGACACAGGGTTTCTCTGTGGCTTTGGAGGTTGTCCTGGAACTAGCTCTTGTAGACAAGCCTGGTCTTGAACTCACAGACATTCTTGATGTTTTAGAGTCCTAATTCACACAATATATTTAAGGCTATCCATATGTATCATCAACAGTACAATATAGTAATAGCTCTTTTCAATCTTAACAAAGCTCATTGGACAGTCCTGTTCCATGAGTTGCACTTTCGCAGTAACGTATTTTTCAATCAATTATTTATATATAAGTAATTATTACCTAATAAAGTGGTCTAGTTATTTGAACTGAAAGGATTTCCAAAATATTTAGTGATTTTTACTATTTATTTATTTATTTATTTATTTATTAGAATTTCTGGATGTTTAAAAATTTACAATCCTACCTCTCCCTTTTCCAATTTCTCCCATAATTTCCTCTCAAATTCATGACCTCCTCTTTTTAAATTTCTCTCTCTCTCTCTCTCTCTCTCTCTCTCTCTCTCTCTCTCCTCTCACACACACACACACACACACACACACACACACATATGTACATATGAATGTGCACACACATACACAACCTGTTTAGTTCATTTAGTGTTGCTCTTAATTACATGTATGGCTGTTGAGATTGGGTAAACTGTCATCTGGCTTGGCTATCGCTGGAGAAGACTCACTCTCTCACTCTTTGCAGTACCCTTGGATTGGGTATTATCTATCTTTACATATCAGCTGGTATTTTTGGGCTGGTCCTGTTAGGCAACCATATTTCCTAAGTGCTTGTCATGTACAGAAGACAATGTCCTGCAGAATACGTCCTGACACCTACACCATAAAACAAGGAAATATCCTTTGGAAATTTATTATTTACTACTATTATTGATATCATGTACAGAAATGTAATTATATGCATACAAACTACATAGGTGTTGTTAATGCTGTTACTATACTTATTATTGTGATATCATGAATTGAACATGGCCCTGAGTTATGCTAGGCAAGCACTGTGCTGACCTACTTTCAAAGCCTATTTCAAATTCATTCTCTTTTAAATTCTTTACATTCTACTTTCACACAAAATAATGAAGATAAAATTATTTCTTTTTTATTTTTAAATTTGTATTCAAAATAGATTCTTTTCTCATACAATATATGCCAGCCAGTTTCCCTTCCCTCCATTGCTTCTAGCTGCCTCCTCAACTCCCGTCTCCCATAGAGCAATCCCACTCTGCTTCCTCTTCAGGAAACAGCAGATTTCCAAGAAGCTACAGCCAAACAGGAGAAAGCAAGATTTCAAGAATCTGTTTCATTGGAGATTTTATCTCTTTCTTGTCTTTTAAAAATATTTCTTCTTATTAATGTATATTATACATGATGTGTCTGCCACGTGTCTCAGTTCATGGGTGAAGTTGTGTCTGTCTGCCACGTGTCTCAATAAGTGTCTTGAGATCAGAGGGCAACTTTGTGGAGTCAGTTCTCTGCTTCTACCTTTTTTGTGTTCTTTGAATCAGATTTAGGTTGCCAGGTTTGTGTGGCAAGCCCCTTTCCTGTTGAGCCATCTTTGACATGTTTCTTGTTTGATTTTCAACATTAAAGTCTTGAATTTCTGCCAGAACAGCAACTATCTTCATCGTCTGCTGCATATATCACTCGTCCTGTTATGTGGAAGCATTTCTTGGCATTTAACTCTGAATTCAAAGAAATTTTACTAATAATCAATTGCTTTCTTGCTTCTTTATCAATAGATAGTCTAATGGTTAAGCGTTTCAAAAGAATTTTCCAAACCCAAGTCCTATTCTGCTATTATACTGTTAATTTGTTAAAAACACTGTCTGGAATACTTCAGACTGCTTGAGTGAGCACGCTACGAGCTAAGGTTGGCCTTGACCTATGTATGGTACTAGTATCACAGGCATGCAGGCCTAGCATTCAGGACATATTGTATCATTTTCTTATATTATCATATTTCCAACCTAAATAATTAAATTCCTCAAGAGTATAATACTTAGTTTCTGTATTTTAAGTGCATGATAATCCACATATATTTTGAAACTGTATTTAAGAAAATTCTAGTCTCAACCATTGCAGTTAATGGATGCATCCTCACTTTACTTTATCACTACTTGGCTAAAGCTGACATCTACCAGATTTACTGTTACTCAGAAACAAGGGGGAAGTCTCTAAAATTTAAAGTGCTGCTCTTGTAGATTTAAAAAGTGCTGTCTCTGCTGCCAAGAAGTTTTAGATTTCAGATGATTTACCTTTGAGAACAGCTGAGGATCAATAAGAGACTTGCAGGAGAAAAGAATGGGTGAAACAGGAAAAAACCAAAAATGCTGAAAGAAACGTTTGAAAGTCAGAAGCTCTGAAAAGGTGGCATGGCACAGGTGGGAAGAAGAGGTTGCTTGGAAAGAAGAGAGAAGCTTCAAATACCAAGGGTGAAAGGCTTGTTCTTTGTTTTTTTTTGTTTGTTTGTTTGTTTGTTTGTTTTGTTTTTTGTTTTTTTTTCTCCAACTTTTTTCATTTGAATTAGAAACAGGATTGTTTTACATGACAAACCCTGTTCCCTTCTCCCACTGGTCCTCACCTCCCCCCACAACTAAAACCTTATCTGTCACATATCTTTTCTGCTCCCCTTGGATAGTGAGACCTACCATAGGGTGTCATCAGAGTCTTTCATATCCTTTGGGATAGGGCTTAGGCCCAGTCCCTTGTGTCTTTGCTCAGGGAGTATTCCTCTATATAGAATGGGCTCCCAAAGTCCACACATATGCTCAGGATAAATACTGGGCTTCTATAGGAGGTCCCATAGATTTCTGGGGTTTCCTCATAGAAACTCATGTTCCTGGGGTCTGGATCAGTCCCATACTGGTATTCCATCTATCAGACTGTGGAGCAAGAGTTCCCGGATTTTCAGGTCAGCTGTTTCTGTGTGTTTCACCAGCCTGGTCTCTTCTGTGCTCTTCACTGGTCCTTCTCTGCATCTGGGTTCCAGTTCAGATCGGTGATTACTTATGGGTGTCTGCTTCTACTTCCACCAGCTGCTGGATGAAGGCATATAAGTCAATCATCAATCTCATAATCAGGGGAGGGCATTTAAGGTAGCCTCTCCTCTGTTGCTGAGATAGTTAGCTGGTGTCATCTTTGTAGAAGACTGCAGTTAGATCCAAGCCTATCACCTTGCACAAAACTTAAATCAAAATGGATCAAAGATCTCAACATACATCCAGCTACACTGAACCTAATAGAAGACAAAGTGGGAAATTCCCTTGAATTAATTGGTACAGGAGACGGCTTCCTGATCATTACACCAGTAGCACAGACACTGAGGTCAACAATTGATAAATGGGACCTCCTGAAACTGAGAAGCTTCTGTAAGGCAAAGGACACAGTCAGCAAGACAAAATGACAGCCCACAGACTGGGAAAAGATATTCACCAACCCCACATCTGATAGAGGGCTGATCTCCAAAATATGCAAAGAACTTAAGAAGCTAGTCCCCCAAACACCAAACAATCCAATTAAAAAGTGGGGTACAGAACTTAATAGACAATTCTCAACAGAGGAATCTAAAATGGCTGAAAGACACATGAGAAAGTGTTCAACATCCTTAGTAATCAGGTTAATGCAAATCAAAACAACTCTGAGATACCATCTTCTCCTGTCAGAATGGCCAAAATCAAAAGCACCAACGACAGTTCATGTTGGAGAGGATGTGGAGAAAGGGGAACACTTCTCCACTGCTGGTGGGAGTGCCAACTTGTACAGCCACTTTGGAAATCAGTATAGCGACTCCTCAAAAAAATGGGAATCAGTCTACCACAAGATCCAGCAATTCCACTCTTAGGCATATACCCAAAAGAAGCACATTCATACAACAAGGACATATGTTCAATGATGTTCATAGCAGCACTATCTGTAATAGCCAGAAACTGGAAGCAGCCTAGATATCCCTCAACAGAAGAATGGATACAGAAAATGTGGTACATTTACATAATGGAGTACTACTCAGCAGAAAAAAAAAACAATTGAATCTTGAAATTTGCAGGAAAATGGATGGATCTAGAAAAAAAATTCTGAGCGAGGTAACCCAATTGCAAAAAGACAAACATGATATGTACTCACTCATATTCAGATTTTAGACATAGAGTAAGGAGTACCAGCTTACAATCCACACTGTCAAAGAAGCTAATAAACAAGGCTTGTTCTTTGAACTAAAGTGTGTGTGTGTGTGTGTGTGAGAGAGAGAGAGAGAGAGAGAGAGAGAGAGAGAGAAGAGAGAGAGAGAGAGAGGGAAGCCGAAAGACAGAGAAAATGAGAAAATTAAGGTACAGAGATGGAGACACAGACACACAGACAGATAGACAAGTGACCAATAGAAAGAAACAAAGATACAGACATAACAAGTCATGTACTTTTTTAAACATAAGAAAAAGCTCCAGCACTTTCAGACTGTGTAATTTGTGAGAACATCTTCCCATACAGTTGTGTAATCTTATTAGTATCTCCATGGTGGAACAGGGAAATACATTTCACCTATAGTGGAAGTGGCCACCTCATCATGTACTGTTTCATCTTCATTTTCCTCTCAGTAACACTTTGGGGGACCATTTCAACCCCTGTTTTATTGTTAAAAGAATATGAAATGATGTTAAAAATTCACACAAGTTGCCAAACATTGTAAATGTGTAAAATCATGGGGAAGAAAACTTAACTATATTGGCTGAGAACTTTGGATTATTATACAGACCAGAATATTATCAATGTGCATAAAGTTTATTTTTTTAAATCATACAGCATGAATTTACATTCTGGAAAGAAAAGGCATGTAAGTTTGGATTATATTATGACAACCATTTCAAGATGCACATTTTTAATATAATATGAGCACTTACCATTTTTACCTACTCCCATGGTTATAACCAGCCTGAACTAATAATGTTGGGTATGTATGACATATGGCAATGTTCTTAAAAACTCTGCTAATATTGAGACCAAGGCAATTGCTGGATTAAAAGGAACATCTACTTTTCTAGTTTAGTTTATTTTCAAATATGTAAACCCCCTGTTTCCTGACAGAATCCCTTCCAATCTCTACTTGAATAATTCACATAAGAAGGAAATCATAAATACTTAAGGGGCCTTAGTGCTCAGAAACTCAAATTCTTAGAATCACTTTTGCTTTTTATCTTTAGAAGCTAGAAACACAAATGAAAAGGTGGAATAATAGACTTTGGAGAAACACAGAAGCTTTTAGAATTGGGGAGAGCCAGAGGGAATAAGCAATCATTTAACCCCTCATCTAGAGAAATCTTTATGAAATCTTCTTCTTTGGTGAGGTATACTAACCTGGAAACAGGAAAAGAAAGGGACTTACATCACTTTAAAATAGAAAAAGTTTCCCTTTCATGTACAAAAAAATTAATTGGAAGCAATGTTTGATGGAAATTCTGCTGCTGTTAGAAGCAAAGGGAAAGACAACTATTCCACATACGTTTTTATTTGTGATGCTTTTGGGAATGTGCTTCATCTTGCCATTGTCTTAAACCAAATAATAACAGAGAATGTATTTATAAATGGGGCCACTAATTTATAGACCAATAGCCCTGGTTATTAGTTCAATGGGGCATAAAACAAAATGAAGAGTCTTGAACATGGAAAAGGGTTTTGACTAACTGTAGCAAGGTGGAAGTATATTTAATCAGTACTCATCACACACATGTGGGGATATGGCTAAAATAATTTTAATTAAAACAATCCAAAACATGAAAAGTCTCATATTTAATTGGTTTATAAATTAAAATTTAAATTTTTAGATACCAGATATTCACAAATAGAATGCTACTACAAATACTGTGCTCATTAATCCTCGATATCTTTGCTGCCAAGGAGTTTTAGATTTCAAATGATTAACTTCGATTCATATACTAGGCCTGAAAATCCATGAAGTCCACATAGAATGGTGATGAATACAATCCATAAAAAAGTATCAGCATTTCATTAAAACAAGAAAAGGAAAGCATGAGAATGCAATCCACATTAAAAGAACACTGATTGAGGACAATGTATGTTTTATCAAGAGTTTATATTTCACTGCTAGGAAGATGAAATGGTTAGTTACAGCAAGCAAAACTCTAGTGAAGATGAATATATTCTATGAAAGTATGAATATGGGTATATTTCTGTCATTACAACATTCTGAGGAACCTAATATTTTGGCTAAATGATAGACAAGTTATAGTTTTATGTTAGAGAAAATGCGTTTAGAGCAAATAGAAAAAAATAGTACATTATATTTTTCTCAGTATTTTGTATTACTTGATATTTCAATTTAGTCAGCCAGCATAATCAATGTTTTATTTCTCCAAACCTCTAACACACAATTTGTGAAAAAGAATAAATGAAACAAATGAGACATGACTTGGAAAAAATATCTTTCAAATTTATTTCATTGAAACAGTGACAATATTTTGAAGTTATTTCTGTAACAGACAGATATGCCCAAAAAAATCTGTGCTCCCTGATTCTTACACCCTTCATCTCCTTTTAAGATTTCTTCTCTCTTATTTCACTGTTTGGTAAAATCACTGGGATGTTTGAATGAGAATAACCCCCATGTGATACATAGTTTCAATCACTTGGATCCTAGTGGTAGAATTGTTATGGAAAATTAAGAGGTGTAGCTTTGTTGGGAGAAGTATATCACTGAGGCTAGGCCTGCAGGTTACACAAGATCAGACATCTCCAGTCTCTCTCTGTATGTCCTGCTTTGTTGATTAGGATATGGGCTCCCGGCCAGGTATCGGTAGAGCACGCCTTTAATCCCAACACTCTTGAGGCAGAGGCAGGTGGATCTCTATGAGTTCGAGACCAGCCTGGTCAACAGAGCAAGTTCCAAGACAACCTCCAAAGCAAAACACAGAAACCCTGTCTCGAAAAAAAGCAAAATAAATAAATAAATAAATAAATAAATAAATAAATAAATAAAACAAAAAGTTATGGGCTCTCGGCTCTTGTTGCTGCCATGCCGTTGTTCATGGACCTAACACTCTGAAACTGTAAGTCCAATTAAACACTTTCTTTCATAAGTTGAATTCAACATGACGTTTTGTCACAGAACTAGAAATGCAATTATGATCATTTCAAATATGTCATTTTGTTGGTATGGTTTAGGTGTTCATGCTTAAGCATGAATGATGTCCTTGCTGCCACAGAAGACTAAACACTTTATCTCCTGTTGCATAGTTGCATATCCTCTTTCTTCCAATTTTAACAATTGATGCTATTTAAATCAAATTTTATAGTACAAAAATATAAATAGTACATTTGGTAACTATGCAGTAATTAAGATTACTTTCCATTTTCTACTTTTTGCCTCTTTTTCCTGCCATGTTGTTGTTGTTGTTGTTGTTGTTGTTGTTATTGATGGTAATGGTCACTTGATCAGTACTGACAACACAGTTTCTGCTGGATCCATCCATGTCTAAATCTCTTATAACACCCAGATCTATCAGACATTTTTGTGTTCCATCTTTCTATCTTATTATCCTAAGCATCTGAGGCTGTTCTTTTATGACTGGTAGCCCTCTAGGCCAGCAGACAGTTGTCATCTTGTATTCTATCAGTTGGCACCCTGGGAACTTAAGGTAAGTTTTAGATATCCTGAGATTTCCTTTTCCATCTTTTTGTTCCTACTATTTAGGGGGAAACACAGGAGAAAATAGATTTTTATTCAGTTAATTCTCCCAATATCTGAATCCATGGCCATGTTAGGAAGGGTAATCGAGTAATCTATGGAACTAATTGTGTGCATTAACTGAAACTAGGGTTCTGACTACATTTCAAATGGCTTCTTACACAATTTCTTTATATGGGAAACTTCCCTAAAAGCTCATCTTCTCCATTGATGGCAATGCTTCAGTCATGGGTGGGTATGTAACCTGAATATCTCATTTTCCCTAAGTTCTTCTAGACTCACCAAATTACATGTTCAGGTCCAGCTTATTAAGTCTCAGATTAAAATCTCTTTTCTAAAAAACATTAATAATTTCAGGCCAAAAATAGTAGGCCATTATGGCAACTGGCACATATGTGGTGCAACTGAGAAACTTAGTTGCACACTCAACAAGCTGTTCCTGATTTTGCGTATCTTCTTTCTATTTGAAAAGTTCCCAAATGTCTCTGTGTGTGAATGTCACTTGCTCTTGTTATGTTACATTTGAAAAATAAAAGTCTAATACTATTTCTTTTGTGCAACACCAAACAATGTGAAAACAGCTGCATTTGTTTACACCCCATTTTTACTTCAATTTTTGTCATTTCTTTACTTTCTATAATGAAACCTTTCTTGTTTTTACTTCAATTGAAGCTGTTAAATTCCACAGAAGCATAAAATGGAATCATTTAAGTCTTAGACACAGAAGTCAGAAAAATATGAAACATTCATTACCCTGCCTTGAGAATAGAGACATTTGACAATGGAGGCTTACATTAAGCATTTATCTGTAGTATAAATGTCTGATAAATCATGATCAAGAGAGGGAGAGAGAGAAGACCAAGGAGAGAGCTCAGTTAGTAAAAATGTTTTGCCTATAAAATACAGAGGCTGGTGCTTGATCCCAAGCAACCATATAAAAACATAAAAGTATGGCTTCCTGGCAAAGGACTATAAACCAATTATTGAGGATCGAGAAACAGGAGGGCCCCAGGGGCTCTTGAGGGCCAACCAATCCAACTGAATTCTTATTCTTGAGCACCAGTTTCAGTGGGAGATCCTGTCTCAAAAATTTTTTCTCCATGCCTTCTCATGTACACATAACATTTAATTTGTAAAGGAAAGAGGAGGTTCCAGTTTTCTTCTGCAATTAAGAGAAAAGTGCCTTTAGGATTAAGTCCTGAGAAAGGAGTCCTTTCCAATAGGATTGTTACCAGAAAGCATGGAAGTTTGGAGCTGCTTGCACAGAATTTCTTTATGGGGACAGAAAAGTGAAATCTTGGAGAAGAGAGAAAGTCTTCATTAGAACGTAAATCTAATGATGACTTGTTATTATAACTTGCAGAGTCCTGAAGAACAGAAAGAACCCAGTCTAATGTGTTTTGTTACAGTAATTGTAAGGCACTAGGGCAGACTTCTCCTTTAGGACATTAATTCTAGTTAGATTAGTTCTTTATCATAGAAAGTGAACAATTGTCTGTGGCTTAAAAGAAAGCAAACCCTTACTTATGTACATTGAAATATGTGCTCTTTAGAATTTCAGCAGTTAGCAGGAATATAGGCATGCGTTCTTGCCTATTTCTGGCAATAACAACCTGAAAGCCTGGCTTGCAAGTTCACAGGATTGAAAGACAAGGATTATCATTTAAACATTGGTGTGAGGCATATGAATCTTTGTTCTATTATCTGCTTCTTCAGTGTATTGTTTCTCATATCTATAAAATTTTTGAAAATGTGATTTAAATATTCACCAGAATAAAATTAAACAACTGTTTGATTGTTGGAATAAGATTACCATACACGGGATAGGGGTAAGATAGGTTAATTTTTATTGGGGAGAAGTCACTTACACGAGAAACTGATAACTCAGGGTCAGCTTCCAATCTCTGTTGCCCTCTGAGATCCGACTAGAATCCTGAGTGAGTGGTGCGTGCCCTTGTCTCCTCCTCAGGCCTAAATCCCACAGGCACCTGTGGCCACTGCCAAATGGGCTTAGTCAGTGTCACAGGTACCTTGTAAGATCTCTTCCTACATTTGATAACTTACCTGTGTTGCCACAGGACAATTGAGTCAAAATTCTTTTTGACATCATACCAATCTGTAGCTGATAAATTTGTGGTGATATATGGCAGGCATGCTATTTTTCTTAAATCAATTTTTGAAATGACAGTTTCAAACTGAAACTTTTTATTTTTCTTGAACACAACATATTGAATGAATTCCTACTTTGATAGTAGACTCTGGATTAACATACAGGGTTATGATAAATTTGCTTTTATATTAGACATGCTCTCAACCCTGTGATATACTTTCAGGAAAAACATTGAGAACAATGGAAAAATCTGTGGGTATCATCCCATTGTCTTAATACATCTTTTATTATTTTTGTTTTGTTTTGTTTATTTCCTCCCACAAAGGGAATATTTTTTGTTGAATATTCATTTGCTACAGTCCTCATGGACTTACTTGTTTCCATCACCATTTTCCAGCAGTCACGGGACAGTAAAAATCAAGTGTATAACACTGGAGTGTTACATAAAGAACAGAAAGGGAATGCCTAGAAACTCATAAAGTAAAGCTGAAAATTACTAAGGCAAAAAATGATCAGTCACAACTGTCTAATCAACAAGAAAGGAGGTTATCATTCATTCAACCTGGCACATGAACTTCAATTTCTCACTTTTCTTAATGAAAGGGCACGGTATGACTTTTTGATGTCTCATTTAACCAAATACTTTATCTTTTAATGAGAAAAATAAGTTATTAAAATCTCACTACAGATTGGATACTGTAGAGGCAAGATTAGATGATAGAACATCATTTTTACACAATTATATTCTAATGTTTTGTAGAATAAATTTTTCTGTGAAAAAAGTCGAAGTAGCGAAAATAATACTACGTTGGAATAATTAAAGGCTGACAAACTCATATATATGATATGATTATGTACTTTAACTAATCCATGGGTCACAGAAAGGAAGGTAGAATATTATTTTAAGGTTTGTGACTTTTGTTTATGCTGCATTTGTTTACCTCTGTGAAGCTGTGATTCTTTGCCTGTCTAAAACACCTGGTGGTACTGATGAAGAGCTGAATGGCCAGTAGTGAAGCAGGAGCAAGGATAGGTGGGGCGGGCAGGCAGAGAGAATAAGAAGGAGAAATAGGAAGCAGGGAGAAGTGAGAGAACAAGGAGAGGAGAATTTCAGGAGCCAGGCACCCAGCCAGCAACAGAGTAAGAGTGAAAGTAAGATATACATAAGTAAAAAGGATAAAGCTCAGAGGGAAAAGGTAGACAGGTTCATTTAAAGATAAGAAAAGCTGGCTAGAAATAAGCCAAGCTAAAGCTGGGAACTCATAACTAAAAATAGGGCCTACATCTGTAATTTATTTAGGAGCTCCTCAAAAAGACCTGAAGAGCAAAGAGTCCAAAGGAGCAAAAACATCACACAACATGGAATACTCACATAATGGTAATAATTTCAATGTAGGATTCTTTCTTATAGCCCTAGACTTGTAGCAATTGAAAATTCTGATTTATTGCTTTTTCTTTATATTAGGGGACCACTTGAACGTTAGTTATCCTTTCAAATATATTTTTAAATCCTCCTATTATTGGTTATTCTTTCTTCTTTCCATTTTGTATTTTGGTTGTTGTGAAGGCAAATTACATATACTTCTATGCCAACTTTTGGAAATCTCACTTCAATTAGCCTTCTTGTAGCTGACTTAGAAATATATTAGTACTTTTGGCCCTCAGGATTCATTAGTTCAGTTATCTGTATGCCTAGTAATATGGCTCTGCTTTCAGGCAGATATCCTATTTACTATTATCTACTATCATCTTTGTCTCAAGTGTTTTCATTTTTCAGTGGATCTTCTAAGATGTAGTCATGAATTCATCCTCTCTCATTCTGTTGTATTGGAGTTTTTCAACAATTTTTCTACTTTACTACCACTCATATACTTTATTATAAGAGTAGAAATCATGCTGTTAAATGACAAAATACTTTGGATAAGATGTAGGAAATATTATGGCATCATTAAAATTCAAGCTTATTCTTAGAGATAATTGCAAATTTATGGGATATTCTATAATACAGTTGTGATCATTTCTTTCTTAGGCTGAAAAATATTCATGAACTATTTATTATATTCTATGCTTTTATTCTGTGTTAACACCTTAATCTCAAAATATTAGAATAACATTAGTGAAATGTAATAGTTTTCTTCTTCAACATACAATGTACTTGTAGAAATTGTAAAGAGCCCAACAACTGACTTTTAAAATTGGTGTGTCTGTAAACAGTCCATCAAAAGCAAATAAGATGACTCAGATTTTATTAGCTCTATCTCAATCTTAATGAAATCGCTGAAGCTAAAAATGAAGTATAATGGCATTAATTTCTGTTTATTGGCTTAGCAAATATCATGATGATCATTTAAGTTTTGTGAGAGACACATTGTATAGAGATGATGACTTCATTGCTGATGGGGAAAATAGCATTAACAAAATTAAACATGGACAAGTTATAGCTATTGAACGAAATGCTAATCAAAAAAGGATAATATAAAAGATAGTCTTAATATTCTGTTCATATTTTCTCTATATTTTTAAAAGAGATAGAAGCTACATAATATATGTATTATTGGAATTATATACATGCATGTATATAGTCAAGCTCTCTGACTTCAAAACAAACAAAATAAATGAATTTTATATGAATAACATATAAAATAACATATAAAATAACAATTTTATATGAATAACATTTTATATGAATAAACATAATATGTATGTTATTAATAGGCATACTATGATATCATATCAACATGAATATACTAGATAATTAAGCATATGATAAGCATATGAAATTTCAGGACAATTTCAGAGAAAATACGAAATGTAGTTTTGAGGTCCAGATACTGTCAGTCACTTAATTATCAACCCATTTTTGACTTTTAAAAAAAAGCTTATATGTTTTTACTAACATGTATTAGTTTCTTCCATGTATGTATGTATATGTACCATGAATGTGCCTAGTGCCCATGCACTTGGAACTGGAATTGCAGGCACTTGTGAATCACCAGGTGCATGCTGAGAACTAAACCCAGGTCTTATGCTAGAACAGCAAATGCTCTTAAACAACTAGACATCTCTCCAAATTCCAAACCCAATTTTCTGCCTTTTGATTGTTGTGCCAGGTTTATTTGTATTAAAAAGAATTGAAGAACAGCATTTTTGAAAGATACAACAATTATTGTTTACCTACTAGAAATTGAGTCCCAACAATCAGTAATGCCTTGGGAAAATGACTTTGATTTAAGAGTAACAAGAATACAAAGACTATGATGGTTAGAGTGAATTGGCAACTTGCAGAATCTAGAATTAACTGGGAGACTGCTGTATAAGTTACTTATCTATCATTATGAAAAAATATCCTAGCAGATGAAATTTACAAATGATTTATTTGGGTTTATGGTTCCAGAGGGATTAAAAGTCCTCATGGTATGGAAGCATTGGCAGCAAGCTGTGGGTGTGTTAGTTAGATAGCTGAGAGCTCACAACCTCAACCAGGAATACAAAGCAGAGAGAGTGAAAAGGAGTTGGTGTGAGGCTTTAAAGACCTGACTACCCACTGATTTACCCACTCAAGCAAAGCTATAACATCTAAACCTCATTCACTAGCTCTACAACTACAAGCTAACTGTTCTAATACTAGAGTCTATGGGGTACTTTTTTATTTAAGTTACTACATTCTGCTTGATAGTTTCCATTCGGCCCATAGACATATCATTAATGCAAATACATTTAGCATATTTACAAAAGTCTTCATACCCTTTCACAATACAACAGTATTTCAAAGACCAAACTTCAAAGTTTCACCTGAGGATGAAGGCAATCTCTTAATAAAATTAAAGCAACTACAGCAACACAGTTGACATACTTCCAACATAAAATGGGGCAGAATATAAATTACATTCCAAAAGTCGAATGAGGACATAATAAGGAAACATTACACCAAAGTAAGGTCAGAACCCCAAATGGCAAACATCAAATGTTATATCTCCATGCTGCATGTCAAAGGCTTTAAATGGCTCCACCCCTCCGGTTTTGAGGCCTTGATATTCACCTGTCTCTGAGGCTGATTCCGTCCACATATGCACTTCTTCTTCACAGATGTGTAGAGGCTCAGACATCTCCAAATCTTTGTTGCTCCACTGTAGACAGAAGTTTCTGTCCCACCCAGTCCCACACTTGTTCATTCCCAAATAAACACACAGAAGCTTATACTAATTATAAGCTCCTTGGCCTATTGCTCAGGCTTATTACTAACTAGCTCTTACGACTTAAATTCACCCATAATTCTTATCTATATTTACCCACATGGATTGGTACCTTTTCTCAGTAAGGAATTCTCATCTTGCTTCTTTTGCCTTTCCTTTTCACAGAATTCTCCTAATGTGGTCACACCACCAACACCTCCTGCCTAGCCACTGGCCAATCAGCGGCTTATTAAACAAATATGCATGGCAAATATTTACAGGGTACAAGAGTATTATCACACAGCACTCCACTGCTATCCATGTTTTCCTTTCATGAGTTCAATAAATCATTCCTTTAAAGGCAGGACCCTCCCCCCCCACACACACACACATACACACAAAAAGAAAAAAAAACAACAACATATGTTACTGTTGACTGCCAACCTACGATAGATCTCCTGACCCTTGAATGATAATATCAACCAGTTTTGTTTATTGGTGTTTTAGTGGAGAAGAAAACCCCTTAGCCTCTCTTTCAAATTTTGGAAGTTTAGATGAGTGAATTCTTGCCTTAAAATCACAATTCAATTTTTCCCTAGTATGGAAGAGAACTCTGCTTATTGGCACTAATTTTATTAACAATTACAGAGTCTTTCAGCACCTGTCTTGGCTGCAACACTAGATTTCCTACTTTTCCTGTAAATGTCACTTTCCTCTTCAAAGTGAACATTTTGCATTTTTTCTGCCTCTATTGTTCCTTTTCATTCTAGACACCTGCATAAGTATAATCAGTAATAACAAAGCCATACATGAAACAATATGCTGATTTGAAATTTGCTGTGTCAAGAAAATTAGTCCATTGGTTTCCAGTTAAGCCTCAGTCTTGTTCTTAGGACCAGGGCAGAAGACAGTCACAGCCTTTGTCAAAATTTCTCAGGAATGTGCTCCAGTGCAGTTGCTTAGACTGTTCCCATGTGAATCCTCATGAGCTTGTCCCCTATAATTATGTAGTTCTTAGAATGGCTGTATTCCAGGTTTCTAGAACAATCCTTGAATTTCAATTTACAGTATTTACCTACTTCTCTGTTCAAATATTGTGATTTATTCCACATTCTTCTAAAAGAAACAAAACAGTAGTATGGTGAGTTTATTCCCATTGTCTGGCACCAACATCTGTATTACTTCTTTTTTGTTTGTTTGTTTGTTTTAGTGAAAGGACTCCATGACCAAGGTAATCTATAGCAGGAAACATTTCTTCAGGTTACTATTCCATAGGAAAAAAAGAGTCAGTCATGGTGGGAAAGTATGGAAACAAGTAGTAGAGATTGATACTTGAGAAACTGGAAATAATACATTGATGTCATAAAAAGTCAACTAAACTTGTTTAGGAAATTTTATTACACAAAGTGGAATTTCATTAACAGATATCCCAGGCAAGAGTGGTATAATACACAGAGTTGTTAGAAATATAAGAAGAAAAAAATGTACCTCTAACATAGGCATACCTATTTCCAGCAGTGAAAGGCAAATACACTTGTTCAGGTCTGCCATTTTTGGTCGATAGATTCAAAGCACCCCTTCCCTCAAATGGCAGTGCTGATGAGAACATCCTAAACGTAAGGACTTTGTCAGGGTAAACAAAAAGGTTGTTATTGAGTAAACAGAGGCCTAAAGGTAGTTTTCTCTTGACCAGAAGCTTCTTTAAACCACAAGAAACATCCCTTAGTCTTTTCAACTTGGACAAATGGCTAAGGTGCCTATGTAACACATGAAAGGAGACCTGGCTTTTGGGTTATCTCAGAATCCTCAGGCCTCTGCCTGCTACAGGGTATGGCTGACATAACATGCCTTCTACCCTGACTCTCCAGCACAGAGGCTGAGCTGTCCTTCCCCCAGAGGCTCTTCCTAGACAATCCAGACATTTTGGTTACTTGCCCCTTTTCTCTTTCATCTTGCTTACCCTCCCCTCTCCCCACATGGCCCAACTCAGTTTAGTTATGTCCACTCTGTACTCTCCCAGATGCCCCTGTCCCTACCTGTACCTATGTTCTCTCCTTTGTCTACAATAAACTTTATGCCCCACCAAAACAGTAAGCATTCATGGCCTTCATTTGTCTTCATTGCACTAGTAAAATTTACAAACTTAAAAACCAAATGATTAATTTTAAATTTTTAAAGTATATGTTTACTGTTGACTCAAAATGGCATGGTGATATAGGCATCTGGAAAATAATTCTTTATGAGCTGGAGGTTGATAGCATTAATGGGAAACTATCAATTCTACACACAAACATTTTGACTAAAGGTACATTACTGTGCCTCTTCAGATTGCTGTTTACAAGAAAACCCTCTTCTGACAGGCTGATACTCATATGTACATTAAATACTGAACCTCTGGAGTAACTACAATAGCTAATGGGGAAATCTAGTGGGCAAGTAAAAGAGGGAGTGATAACTATTTTGAAGTTATAAAATACACATTTAGGCAGTAGGAATGAGAGTGTTAAGAGCACAACTCCTATGGATACCTTCAGGATAAAAAAGAATCCAAGAAGAGCAACAGTGTGTGAACAGGGTATGAAAAACAGAAGGAAATAAGAAGTTAGCAGTTGGTGATAATGGTGATGTCATTACCACAATTACTCAGGGCAGCAAAAAATAAAAAATATAATTGCAACAGGAACTAAAATATTTTGTGGAAAGTTAGATTTTGTCTTTTAAAGGTATCACAGTGTCATAATATCTGCATGCTATTAAAGTCTTTTTAAAAAAAACAAGAAAACAATAAATAATTGACAAGCATTACAAATACAAAGTCCTTAGCTACAGTGAGGATATTAACGTATAGTTGAAATGTGTTTAGCTTTTACTCAAGGGTTTCAGTCTGAAACATTATTATACATGATTGTGTTAACTATTCTTATAAAAATTGAATAAAAAGGCTTTGAAATCACAGAAGATGTGGCTTCCTTCACAAAATCCACATGACAATAGGCTGATAATATTCCTTTGTGGATGGAGATAGGATTTATGAAGCACCAATGCATCCTGAGGAGCCATTTGGAGCTAAGGACTACTAGGAAAATGGAAGCCATTTTCTTCAGTGGTGTAGATATTGGTTAGTTTCCCATGATCTAGTAAATAATTCTCAACCTCTATTCATGTAAAAAAAAAAACTAATTAGACTCAGTGAGCTACACTTGAATGCACACTCCTCTGAAATCACATGAAAGTAGAAGAGGAACTTACTGGGAAGAATTTCAGTGGGTATTGGTGAGTGGGTAGAGATGAATGAGTTACATATATGATTAAGTTATGTTGTATGCATTATTGAGTTGTCAAAGAAATAAAAAATTGTTAAATGTTTGGCAATAAAGGGAACTATGTCTCTCTCTCTCTCTCTCTCTCTCTCTCTCTCTCTCTCTCTCTCTCTCTCTCTGTGTGTGTGTGTGTGTGAGAGAGAGAGAGAGAGAGAGAGAGAGAGAGAGAGAGAGACTTAAACATACCTTTGGGTTCTTATATCTTTTAAACTTAAAGCTTTAAGACAGAGACAGAGACAGAGAGACAGAGAGAGATACATGCTGCATGTGTAGGTTTTTATGGTAAGACTACTGAGAAGAATTCTCTTTAATTTCTGACAACAAACATTTCCATAAAATTGAATGAGTCTCTGATTTATTGTTTTCTTTGCTACAGACATAGTACTATTGATTTTATATTTCAGATATACACACGAATTGTCTATTAAAATATGAACTTCTTAAACAAAACAACACTGAAAACAGAAGTGTGACAGAAATTGGCTTATAGTTGAAACCAGTATTAAATTAGAAAATAATGCAAAATCGATTAAATGCCTTATCAGTATGGCTTCAAGAAAAACATGTATTCTTTATCTGTAAGCCGTAGGCTTTTATTAAACTATAGAGGAAATTTAATAAAATACATTAAGGTAAGCTGTTTAGACAAAGGTATAGCATTGTACACAGAGTTATCATGTTATATTTCACTTGTTATAAATACAATTAATGTCAGTGTGATATTTATTTTACTTATCCACTTACACTCTTGTAGTATAGACATGCATTACTTATAGTTTCTGTTGGTAGATAAATTGTTTGAAGCAAAAATCTTTTCCTAATTTATATGTTTTAGATAAATATTCCAAGACAAGCAATGGGAAGTCAGATTGTCCAGTTTAATATTTTTACTATAGTGTTTAATTTATGATTAAAATTTATGTTCTTCTTTGAGGATCTTATTTCTATTTTTTCAATAATCTTTGCCTTTATAATAGAGATAATTTATCCTTACATTAGAAAACACCAATATTATATTTCTTTATATAATAAACACTTGCCATAATTTCAGAAGAAAACAAAAATGAGAAAGAAGCAATTCAACCAAATTTTAATTATCTAGGACCTAGCGTCATCTTGTATGTGATTCTCATCAAGAGACTCTAACTAGTTGGCTGGTGAGTGTATCTATGGCAGATTGTTTGTTTACTACCTGATGTGGGAAGATCAAGACTACTGTGAATAACATAATTCCCTAGAGATGGAATTCTGGATTGTGCAAATGCATTTGTTTCTCCTTTGGACTGTTGATGTGATTTGACCTTATTCAGATTTCTACTTTTGTCCCTCAGTGATAGACTGTCACCCAGAATTACAAACAGAATACATGTTTTCTCCCTTAATTTGCTATTAGGAATGGTATTTTCTCATAGCCACATATATGGACCAACAGTAAGAATGTAATTTTTATTTCTCACAGTAGAAATTAATATACAAAGCTAAACATTATACATGATTAAGAGAAAAAGATATTATATAATTTTAAGTAATAAATAATAGTGCTTTAATAAAACAATAAATCAAACCTAAAACTTCAAATATGCTTAGTATTTGAAGAATGAATGGAGCTGAAACTATTTTCATGTTTTTCTTGTACTAGCATTCATGGGAATGACTAGTCCATGAGGAGGAATGAAATGTAAGCCTAAGTGATAGATTTAATGTTTAAATCGCTTATAACAAGGTGCATTTTTACATGAATGCTCTTATATCCTGTACAAAAGAAAAACACTTTAATAAGAAAAGAAATGGAAGAATCTATAGCCAGAATTTTAACAATTCAAGCACCATTTAACAATAAACTTTTTGAGAACCATTGAAGGTTATGCTTCATAGAATTCTCTTGCAATACTGTATAGGACATGAATATTAGTTTGTCCACTTGGAAGTAAATAAATCAATAATAAATAATATAGTAATGAGGGGAACTCTGGAAGGAGAATATACTGAGGGTATGGTATAAAGGACCTTTTCCTTCCATGCTGAATTAATACATAGGAAGATAACAAAATACAAATTCAGGTGACATTGATTTAAAGTAACACATGCTATTTGAGAAAGTGTACATTTTGTGATTTGATTTTAAAGTGATACCAGTCAGCATTTATTCTAGGAAAAAAAAGACAAAAGATGCCCTGGTAAGTCTAAAGTGAAGCTTTTGAAAGTCTCAAAGACTATGAACTAGATATTTAATGGATTCAGTTATTCAATTTTATAATGAATTGAATTTGATGCAGGTCTCCAGAGACCAGTACCACAAACAACCACCAAAAGAAGCAGTGAATAACACAACATGGCTGAAATGGGGCATCAGAATATTTCTATTAAGTAGAGATGTTACAAGACTTCACATTTTCTACAAAACATGTTCTTAAATTTGATAGAGGCAGACCCATCAAGTGTTGGGGGGGATGAGAACTGAAATTATTGTATTTGCTAACTCTCTTGTTCTGTTTTAATTTTCCCTTACTGCCTTTCAGATATGTATAGCTGAAGGTCACATGAATCTATCAATTTGAATGTAAAGTAAGTAAATGAGTACTAGACATAGCCTTCCTGAAATACCCATAATGTCTTAGTTTACAAATGCACTCCACTTATCAGTGAAAATATGGAGAACTAACTATTATATACATAATTTGGTATGATTAAGTAATTAACATGCATTGCCAAATGAAATAATTAGATTTCTTTGTATTTCTCAACCAAATTTTGATCAGATCAATTCTGATATTAATTTTGATTTGTTCCTTTAATGCTTAATTACATTGATTAAAAGATTGTCCTTTTAGAATCTCTAAAGTGAAGATTACTATTTTAAGGTAAGCTCTTGAGCAGTAGACGGCCATGTATTCAAGCACAGGAAGGCAGATGTCATGGTGTGCTAGTACCAATAGAAACTCCATAGTGATGTGTTTTATTATTTGTCTAAGTCTTAAGGAGTTTTGCATTCATTGCCTAGAAATTCCTGACAGTTCATTGTTTCTGCATGTACATTTCCGTGTTTTGTCCTCTGTTATTAACAGTGAAAATAAAAATGCACAAATATATTTCATTCTTCTCACTTAAAATTATATAGTCAGCAAGCATGAGTCAATTTGGTGACCTGTTATCCTCAGCATCTTTCTGTTTTTAGTTATCACAAACCAATGAATTGGCATTAATTATAAGAGTAGGAGTAATTTAAAATGTCAGTTTGGAATCTTACAGCTTAAAACAACTCATCCTTCGATAATCAAGTGAATAAGACTAACTTAATTTAAACAGTGGTGCTGTTTTTTCAGGCTTGTGCAGTCATTATAATTAGTTATTTATAATTAGTATTTTATTGATGTCTGTGCACTGTGTTGCAGAGAATCATGCAGAAACTCTGATGATTGGTAGTAATTTGATAAACATTCAGAACCATTGCATTAATTATGTGCCTTCCAATTGCATCTGAAGTTAATGAATGTATATGAATATAGTAGAGATGAATTCAAAGAACTGCTAACTCTTAATTATAAGACAGGTTTTCCCAATATCCTAATTATAGCTTCCCTAGTTATTAGACTTTAGACAAAAAGGAGGCTTATCTATGATATTAAATGTGAAAAGTATACATATAACAGTTTTTTTCTAAGCGGTAGTGATTAATTCAAAAGAGTAGTCAATGTAATTTCTTTATAATACAATGGATAAAAAATGAAAAGTATACACTACTTTGTAGACAAAAAGAAACACAGTAAAATTCTTTAAATTTAGTCACAATAAAACCTTAACAAAATTAAATATTTTATATATAAGGATATGTATATATGTATATGTGTATATGCACACACACACACACACACAAACAAACACACACACACACATGAAAACACCCCAAACACATCACACACCCCATTCCATCATGACCATCCCACACCACACATACACACATAACCCTAAATGCTTAGGGTATAATTTAGTGATAGTGTACTTACCTTGAGGCCTACGAGGCTGGGGTTAATTCCTAGTGCTAACATAACAACTAAACCTTTCATTGAATCTTTGCACATTTAACTTCACACACTTGTGTATTGCTAATAAAGAAATTAAATACCTTACTTTGTTAGACTAGAAAGTACCTTTCATAACTGAATAATTATATTACTTTAAATAATTTCCTCTTAGCCATTGCATTATGTTTGAGAAACAATTGTGATCAAATCGACAAATTTGTAGTTCAATTGATGGTTACTCAGAGAATGATTATCACAAGCTTCTAGTTATGAGATCAATAAATTTAAGTCAATATTTTTTTCAACCGCCTGCTTCCATATTTTGAATATATTTCTTTTCTAAAGGAAAATATTCTCAGAATTTTATTGTGAAATATGGTCAGTCCTTTGAATACAAATAAAACACAAAAATGAGAAGTTATTTCACATTGCCATGACAGATTGGGTTTACTAGGAACCTTTCTATTGTTTTTGCTTTTCCTTAATATATTTAATCTGTAAATATACAATGCAGTAAAGAGCTTGTATATATAAAGTCCAGGAACTTTGCTTTAATCTTTTTGTTGAAAAATTTAATATGCAAAAATATTGTCAATCATGGTGAAAACACATTTTAAAATTTTGTTATTTACTCCCTACTATTTGTCCAATAGACATTCACCTAAAACCAAAACATATTAAATTAGTGGGAAAGGGGAAATTATTTTGATGATATTAGTCAGAAAAACATGAATTTTGCATAATTAGATATGATTAGAATCTTGTCATTAAAATTTCACAAATCTCTGTTCCCAATGTCTATAACAAACATTTAAGTGACAAAACTTAACAGTATTTATTTATATTAAAAGCTTGTGTAAGTCCAAAGGATTTTTCTTCCTCTAAAGATTATTAAAAATATATATAACAGTTTAAATATAATCTTCAAATCAACATTTAATTTGAGTGAGTACTTAAATACGCTTGTGTCTTTCAAATTAATTAAACACAAATTTTAAGCTCCAAAACATTAAGTAGACATCATTAAGAAAAAAGCCTACTAGCCTTTCAAAAATGATACACACCAATTATATTTTTCAGATTTTTAAATTTGAATTAGAAACAATATTGTTTTACATGTCATTCCCAGTTTCCTCCCTCTCCCCTCCTCCCTTACCACCCCCTCCCCCACCTATCACATATCCTTTATGCTCCCGGGGAGGGTGAGGCCTTCCAGAGGGGTTCATAAGAGTCTATCCCTTTGGGATAGGGCCTAGGTCCACCTCCATTTGTCTTGGCTCAGGGATTATACATCTATGTGGGAAGGGCTCCCAAAGTCCATGCCTATGCTATGGATAAGTACTGATGTACTACAGGAGGTCCCATAGATTTCTGAGGTCTCCTTACTGAGACCCACATTCATGGGTTCTGGATCAGTCCCATGCTGGTTTCCCAGCTATCAGTCTGACCTGGGGACCAAGAGCTCCCCAGGTCAGCTGTTTGTGTGGGTTTCACCACCAGTCTAGTCTGGATCCCTTTGTTCGTCGCTCATCCTTCTCTGCAACTGGATTCCAGTTCAGTTCAGTGATTAGATGTGGGTGTCTGCTTCTACTTACACCAGCTGCTGGATGAAGGCTATAGGATGGCATATAAGATAGTCATCAATCTCATGATCAGGGGCAGGCATTTAAGATAGATTGCATAGATTATTAGTTGGTGTCATCTTTGTAGATCTCCAGACATCTCCCTAGTGCCCGATTTCTCTTTAAACCTAAAATGTCTCCCTCTATTATGGTAACTTTTTTCTTGTTTTCTTCTATTCTTCCCCGACTCAACTTTTCTGCTCCCTCATGTCCTCCTCACCCCTCCTCATCTCCCCTTCTCATTCTCCCAGCTCCCTCCCCACTCCTCCTATGCTCCCAATTTGCTCAGGAGATCTTGTCCGTTTCCCCTTCTCCAGGGGACCATGTATGTCTCTCTTAGGGTCCTCCTTGTTTACTAGTTTCTCTGGCAGTGTTGATTGTAGGCTGGTAATCCTGTACTCTATGTCTAAAATCCACATATGAGTGAGTACATACGATGTTTGTCTTTTTTGTGATTGTGTTACCTCGTTCAGTATGGTTTCTTCTAGTTCCATTCATTTTACTGCAAATTTCAAGATTCTATTGTTTTTTTTTTTTCTGCTGAGTAGTACTCCATTGTGTAGATGTACCACATTTTCTCTATTCATTCTTCAGTTGAGGGGCATCTAGGTTGCTTCCAGGTTCTGGCTATCACAAATAATGTTGTTATGAACATCATTGAACTCCACTGCTGGTGGGAGTGCCAACTTGTACAGCCACTTTAGAAATCAGTATGGTGACTCCTCAGGAAAATGGAAATCAGCCTACTATTAGATCCAGCAATTCTACTCTTAGGCATATACCCAAAAGAAGCACATTGTTACACACCAATTATTATCTAATGGAAGTACCATTGACTAGCCTTCCCTGGAAGTATCTTACAATGAAAGATATATGCTGAAACCAAAGATGTGAAGGTGTTCATTAAATATTAGGGAGCATTTGTAATCAATTGACAGAAGTTAAAATATAAGAAAATGACAATCTTCAAAGCTGGAACACCATGGGAAGCATATCTCTATGCTCCCCATTTTTTTTTGGTTTGGAAATATATGAAAATAATTAATTTTAAATGGCTGATATCTTGTTTGTGCTCTAACAAATAAAGCTTGCCTGAAGATCAGAGGGTGGAGCTAGCCACCAGTTAATCATAAAGGCCAGGCAGCATAGGCGAACACCTTTGATCCCTGCATTAAAGTTATCATGCATTTGATCACAGCACTTGGGAGGTAGAGATAGGAAGTGATACGGCTGGGTGTGGAGAGGAATATAAGGGAGGAGGAGACGGGATCTCAACCCTTTGGTCTGAGATTTCTTAGAGGTAGGACTCTAGCGGCTGGCTCCTTTACTTATTTAATCTTCAGGTAAACTATTTCTTAGAGCACAAACAAAATATTGCCACATTACTGTGTTTATTTTTATGCAGTTAAAATATTTATTCATAGACTAACAGCATTTGTTGTCAGATTTCTTGATCTTAGCTGGTGATTCTGTTGCAGGAGGAAGGAACTCTGATTTTCTGATGGTGAGAGTGCAAACTAGTACAGACATTATGGAGCTCAGTATGGAGATTTCTCAAAAATTAAATATAGAACAATCAGATAACACAGCTATCACCCCCAGGAGCATATGCTCAAAGGACTCTATATTCTGCTACAGACACTGCATTCATATTTATCACTACTCTATTCTTAATAGCCTGCAATTAGAAGCAACATAAATGTCCAGAAACAAATGGATGAATTATTAAAAGATGGTATATTTGCACAACCAAATGGATTCACAGGACACAAAAGTAGAAAGGAACCTGCAGGAGTAGTATATTACAAATGGATGTATATTGGTGAGAAAATATATTAAAACAAACTTTTCCACCACTCATCCAGGAAAGTTCTCCTTACAAACAACAGAGACCACTACAGAAAACCACAACTGATCAAATTCAATAGTAGTAGAAGTGAGTCCCAATGGATACACTTACAAAACATTCACACATCAACACAGTGTTCGGGGGGGTGTTACAGAAGAGGGGGCAGAAAGATTATAATAGCCAGAGGATTGGGAATTTTGTTGTGATCTTGTGTCTCCTGATCATTATCAGAAAATCTCACCAATGTGACAGCCTAAATGTGAGGTGAACAAGGATGATGCCAGTGGGCATGTCTAAGTGAACCCCAAAATGGTCATGAAGCCTCAGTCATATACAAAGAATATTGGCAAGTGAGGAAATCTTGGAACAGAGAGGGATGGTAGCCTCCCCAGAGAAAAGCACACCTGCAAACATACATACAATTAACATTATAATGAGCAGGTACTATTTAGGAATATCCACACATACATGCATATAATAATTAGTTATAAAAGAGGATGTAAATTTGAAAGAGAGCAGGGAGGGAGATATGGAAGGTTTCACAAGGAAGAAAGACATGAGGGAAACATTATAATCATATTAATCTCCAAGTTATATTAAAATAGCTTGTCACAGTGACATTGAATACAGTGTATGTTAGTTGTTTAAATAGCCACATTTTACAAGATGTTTTTTTATGAAATAAATTCCTATCAATTCAGAGTTACACTTCCCTTTACTTTTGCAAATTTATGTGGAAAATAACCTTCAGGACTTCTTTTAGCGTATCTCTCATTTGGTGGCATATATGTTCAAACATGTAGTTTATGGGATCATATTAATATGTGTGTACACACATACACACATTTCACTAAATTTTCTAGCCTGGATATACTTCCCTTAGGTACACAGAAAGTTATTGGACAAGATGAAGATAAGTAGAAAGGAGGGACTTAAAAGGACAACCAGATCTAAATTTTAATCTAATTTTAATATCACTTACAAAAAGTCAGTCAAACTTTTAGTGTGTTTGAGTTTCCTTCCACACTAAGCTCTTAACTAGATCATTCCAACAAAGCCATATACAATATAGTTAAAACAGGCAATATGATATCTCCTCATTGTAAATTTCTGAAGTGATGTTAAGAATAGTTAAATGGTAGTTGTTTCTCATACTAGCATCTCAGTTATCTAGTTATTTAGCATTTCAGTGCCTTACACAGCCTTCCAGGCATTGGTAGGTTAGCTGGGTGGGTCTTGCAATGAAGGTTCTCGTCCTTTCATTTATTCCAGTGCAGATGCAGGCTACATTTTAATTGTGCTAATTTCTAGCAATTGCAGTCTTTCTTCCAGCAAATGTCTTGATTTTTAACATTAGGCTTGCCAGTGCTCTTTTCTCCTCCACTGTAAGTTTTTAATTTCTTTGTGGACCAGGTTTTGTTTTGTTTCATTGAAGACAGGGATTACTAATTATTCATAGCAATTCTATAGGTTCAACATTACATTCCTTGGAATTACCACTGTTAAAAGCATCATTATATTATTTTTAAATTTAGAATTATGCATGCTCTTAGGACAAGAGCAAAATATTTACAGGTATACCACAGGAATGACCTGTAGCCTAGTTATTAACACTGCTGTCCTCTAAAGGCTCTGGAGCCAGGCCTCCTCATTCTACATTTCTCCCAACACTGCTTCCAGGCTCCTTCTAAAATGATCCATTCATCTTTTCTCAAAGCATTCGACTGCTTTTCTAGCTCAAAGTTCCAGTCTTCTACAATTCTCCAAATATAGCAAAGTCAGTCTTCAGAGCAAGAACCTATGTCTGATTACAACTCTGTATTAGTTACTTCAGGCATTATGCTGGCCTGACCCTGTCACCTGTCAGGAAACACTCAGGCAGTACCCTGGCCAGACCAGGGTTCCATAGCTGCCATGAAGTCTGCATGCAGGTGTAAGGTCCCTTTAAGAGGCAAACTCTGTCCACTTCTGCTCTCTCTTTTCCACTGTTCCTCTGAAGGGTCAGAGGGTCAGACAAGATGTTTCCTGTCTCTCTCTCTCTCCCTCTCTTTTTCTTCTCTCCCCATCTCCCTTCTCTTACACCATTCCCCTTCCCACCAATAAAACTTCCCACTTAAGTTCTGGCTGCTTAGCATGTTTTCCCCCAGCAGTCATGGGTCCCCAGGGTTAGCACCTTGCCCTTTATTCCTAAGAGTTACTTTTCTTTTTCTGTGGCTAAAACGTCATGATCAAGGCAACTTATAGAAGACATCGTTTATGTGGGCTCATGATTCAAGTGATGCAAGAGTTTTGCTATGACCAGGGAGCATGACAACAAGCAGCAGGGACCAGGCATGTGGTTAGGAAAGAAACTGGGAGCAAAAAGACCAATGAAATTTGCCAAAAGGAGTTCTTAGTTGACCTAAGTAATAAAAACCCAAAGTCACATATAGAGAAAATTTCTGAGTGATCATAGAGAAGGAGCAAGCCACAGCCACATCTTATCTCCTTAGTGTCTCCACAGAGAAGAGAACAAGTCCCTGTTTCTTCCTGTTTATATCTACAGAGAATGGCTTGTGTCTTTGAACTTTCAGAGACTGCCTCCAGTGATATGTGCATTTTGTCATAAGGCCACACCTAAAACTCTCTCAACAGTGCCAGAGAATGGGAGCTAAGTATTCAAATCCAAGAGCTAATGGGAGACCATCTGGCTTAAGCCACCACAGTTTTCCTGATTTACATCACATTCTTAGGCATTCATAGAGTTAACCTCGATGCTTTCAATTTCAATTGTTCCACTTTAGTCACTATTTTTGTCATGTTCTACTGATCTTCAGTTGGATCAGCAACAGAATATGGTCTCTCACATGGAAATTCCTTAATATAGCAAATGTTATTGTGTCACTCAAATCATTGATAATTCCTGTATCTCTTAAAAGTTTTAAAAGATTTTTATTTGTTTAAAACAAACAATTCCCCCACACCCTCAAGTCTTACATAGCTATTAAGGAATCTCTTTCTTGGGGATTCTGATCATATTTTTCCACAGAGAAACCTTCTTAACACATTTATTGAAAAGGCCACTACTTGTCTGGCTTGAGCATTTGAAGGTTTATATATTCACTTCCAAACCAGAAATATGACCAATTTGAAGGGATAAGCTTATATAGCAAGAAGACAGAAGAAACCATTCTCCTCAGGTTTAGACTTAAGAGACTGAAAGGCTGATAGCAAAGTAAAAGTGTTATGTTTTTATTTAAAAAGAGGAAAAGAGAAAGTCTTAAGATAAGACATGTTGACTAGTTTATTATATGGCTCGGCAGAGTAGGGAGACTAAGAGAGAAGAGGAACAGGGGTAATGGCTGACCGCCATGGCCGGTCACCATAGAGAGGCAGAGAGAGCGTGTAGGTGGGAGAGCCAAAAAGAAACAGAGAGAGAGTAGAGAGGAAGCAGAGAGAGAGAGTGAAGCAGGAAAGTTGGAGCTTCTAAAGGGAAGACTGCACATGCACACTGAGGTTCCATGCATACCCAGAGTCTTCAGCAGGCTGTAGTGCATGAGTGCATGGCAGGTGACATGGCAATGACTTAGCAAGTTTTCCTGTGTGTGCCCTGACTGTTGTCAGGGGATGGGGTCTGTCTCTTAAAGAGGTAGAGCCAATCAGCGTCAAAGCCTGAACCTTTCATTCCCACCTCTACTTATTATTTAAAAAGTTGGGGTGTTAGACATGGCAGGTTAAGGAATAAGGGCACCGAATTCTCAAGACTGCTTCCTGCTGAGGTGGGGGGCATTGACCATCTTTGGGGGACCCGAGAAGGTTGGGGTGCTGCCATGTCCTGGGGTAGCTGGTTGTTTCATTGCAGTCCAGGCTGTGTGGAACTCCCTGATGCCTCTTAGACCTGTTTGTTTGGATCCAATTCAGCTCCCTGGAACTTACAAGAATCCTTAGAGTTTGTGGAAACATAAGTATTAGACACATTAGCAGCATATTTATGTTAGAAGCAACTTGGCTAAAAGCATTAACATTTTAAAATTGACAGCTTTTTTTTTAGGACAATGAAAAGCATCTTAATCTTGACCTAGTATTTATGATTGTACAGTGGTATTGTAGAACTGACTATGAACAGTAGCATGAGAAATAGAGAAATTAAGATTCACGAAGGTCTGAGAATATAGTTACGAAGGTCTGAGGATGGAAAGATCTAACACAGTGGATAAATGCAAGTTATGAGGGTCTGAAAATGGAAGATCTAAGATGGTAATGTGGGGTTATGAATTAAAGTTATAAAGGTCTGAGGATAAAAAGGCTTAAATGATGATAAAGTTAGTTGAGACATTAAAAAGAATGAAATACGTTCCTGATTTCTCTATTTCTCATGCTACTGTTCAAAAAGTACAACTAATTGAAAGTGATGATCATAAAATACCACAAATTTATAATTTTACTAACATTCAAAATAATTATTCAAGCCATCTATATTTGTAGTAATCCAAAATATACAAACACACTCACATATTGAAAGTGTTTTTACCCTAGTTTACATTTGTGATATCAACACACATAGGTAAGAATTGTGCTGTATTATTTTTTTCTTAACATTCTATCAGAGTGAAAAAATTAAGTGCCTCATTCTCCAAAGCTAGGGGCAAATTTGTTTTTTGTTTTTCTGTGCTTGTTGTAATATTGTCTGTGGGAAAACCTGTATTACAAGCAATATTTTATACTAAAATAACATCACTTTAAGCATTTCATAAATTTCCAGAACAGAAATTTAAGTAGGATTTTTTTAACTTACACGTATATCCCCAAGAATTATCATTTCGACAAAAGCCTGAAAAAATGTATGTGTAAAGGAGTCAAATTTACCCAAGTTGTAGAATTGTAGCCTGACATAATGGGTACAGGGAACTACCATTGAGGAGAAGCCCCCTGGAGGGAGGTTTATTATCTAGCACAGTGATGAAAGTGTCTGTGACATTCTGATGCCAGTGGAAGATGCTGCCCACACAGAGTGGGAGCTTTGAAGTCTTACTATTTCAGTCCTCAAGTTCCCATGTGTCAGTTCTGAAAACAAAATGTAGAGGGGGAAAAAAAAGACAGCTGTTCCAGAATCTCCGGGAATAGCCTGAGTGAGTAGCAAATGAACAGGCATACTGTTGGACATATTGATTCAGTTTGTAATTTTCCCACTGCTTGTTAAAAACCAGAATGCACTTAGATCTTTCTTGTCTGCAGAGCATAATATGACATTGATCTTTTCATAAAAAAAGGTATTTGTTAGGAAAGTATCTGTTCGCTTGTGCTTTTACATGAGCAATTGTTGCTTTTAAGTAAGAGACTTAATGACCATGTATGCTTAAGTATATTAAATAGAACTTGGAGGAAAAGAGAAAAGTGAATAGCAATTCACCGTTAGCAAACTCGAAGGGTCGTTTAATGAAAATGCAAACCTGACATAGATCAATTGCTAACTGTTCCTCATAAGTCTACCCGTGTTTGATGAGGGCAACAGGCTCGCACAACTTCACTGACTCTCTTAAGTTTCATGTCAGTAGGAAACTCACTGCATATGGTCCTTAATTCCTTTGCATTGTTTAACTATAGTAAGGGAAAAGGATCAATGAAAGACATAGACTAAAAGTTAACGAGACAATCATACAGAAAATGAATAAATAATGTAGAAGAAATAACCTTTTCTACTACAGAGGAAAATGCTAAGTATTACATGTTTATTTTGCACATTGTATGTTAGGGATATAGTGAGTGAGGATGGTACATAGTAGGAGAATAAAGGGATCTAAAAAATTTCCAGGCCTACAATAACTCAGGATAACTAATTTATCTCAGAAATGTGAACCAAAGATTCAGAGTGAAAAGATCATTGACACAGTGTTATGGACCTGTGAGACAAGATTTCTGCTAAGTATTGAAGAGGTCATTAGCAACTGCAATTATAAAGAACTCAGAGAGACCAGAGCGGAGTGAAGATGAGCTGCTGAAGAAGAAATTGGAGGGACTGGTGAAAAGTAGGGTCTGCAGGAGATGTAGAAAGAATATGGCTAAAAAAACAAAACAAAACAAAACAAAACAAAACAAAACAAAAACCTAGCAAGGTGGACATCAGAAATGTTTGGGAGCCTTTAACATACAGCTCAAGCCCATCAATCCAGAGAGATTCTTTATAATTATGTGGACTCTTTCTTGTTTTCTGTTCTTATCTTTGCATAGAGAAAAACATGGCGCAGTCATCCTTATTTTGGAAGCAAACTCATCATGCAGTTCAGAGAACATTAGTACATTGGATGGAATAAATCCTGCATTTCTATTTGTGGTGTTCCAGTTCTTGCCGAAAGTAACTTTCACCAGCAATAACACTTCTACTTTTCTATTTGCCACACACTGAACATCATCTCATCCAAGCCTTATTATACTGAGACCTGTATACAATGGATGACACTATTCTTTGCTTTGTCAGTAAAGGTCTCAGTTCACTAATAGATCTCAAATGACATTTAATTATGTATATTTTTAAATTAGATTATTGGCTGTCCTTTTATAAAATGACCTCCAAATTTGTGTATGCATCAGTAAGTAGGTTTAAAAATCACATAAAAGATTTAGAATGTAGAGTCTTAGGAGTATCTGATGGCTGTATGGTATGTAAAGTCGCATAATTTGAGATTCACTGAGATGCAAGTTAAAGTACTGACTAAGTCTGATAGCTAAAAGTTTCAGATATTTTAAGAAATATTGTTATATATGATATTTTACGTCACAATAATGAGCTACCAATTCTCATCATTATGAGAAAATACCTGATACAAACAGCTTAAAGAAGGGGAAGTTTATTTTACCTCACAGCTTTCAGAAGTTCCTGTCTATGGTCCATTGTTTTGTCTCTAAGATGAGGAAGAACAGCAGGCCTGCACAGATATGTGACTGAGGAGCTGCTCATCTCATAGCAGTCAGAAAACAGAGAGAGTGCTGGGAAGGCAGGGCTTGTCAGCTATAAGAAAAGACAGAATATTGATGGTGCTTCCCCACATCATCACTCCTTGCAAGTAGGGCCCACTGCATTAGCTTCCATTGTCTTCTATTATGCCATATAATATATTGATGACATTAGATGGCTTATTATCTAATAATTTCCCAAAGCTTCACCTCTGAGAACTGCTACAATGGGAAGCAAAACTTCAACACATGAAACTTTGGAGATAGCCCAGATCCAAACAGTACCTCATGTATTTTTAATATGTAAAAGAAATTGAGACTTTTTCAATCTAAAATTTGTCCTTTTAAAAATATGAATTAAATGGGCCTTTGTATATTTTGAATGAATTGATATTTTTAAATGATATTAAAATCTCAATTACACACACATATACACACATAAAAATATAATGTGTGGGATAGAAAGAAGATCTTTAGAATGTAGTAAGGTATTATGCTGGGTAAGGAAAGGGACACTGTGAGTTCTTCTACTTGACATTACTAATCCTGGTAATTGGTTAGTTTTCCAATAACAGACATGTGTTCTATCCGAGTGGGTTTTAAGCACAAGTAGAGAGTTATTGGTTAACTGCCAACGTGTTTGCACTACTGCATCGTTAGGTGTAAGTCACTGATAAGGTTCATAGGTGTCACATAAGGATAGGGATTTTGATTGCCTCATTCCTTTGGAAGCTTTCATGGAACCTTCTGTTACCATGAAAACTAGTCCATGGGAGGCTTTTTTTGTGTGTGATTTCCAGACCAGGAACTCTGTGTGCTGTGTCTGAAGTATATGATGTCTTCTTCAATAAGGATTTACCTTCTTTTACCTTTGAGGGTAAATAAAGAGAAATAGCAGTAATCTGTAATGTTTTGGGAGTCTCTTAGATAACACTGGCCAACGACTCTTAGATAACAACAACCAACTTAAGAAGGGGCTATTCATAGTTGCTGTTGGGATTTTTGTGGGATGGTGTTTGGCTCTTTGAGTCAACATTGTCAGTCCAGATAAGAAAAATTCATATAAACCATAATAATATATTTACACACAGACCTACATGTATTGTGGGTATTTGTAGGTAGATCATTAATAGTGTGATTGCCTACAGTATGCTCAGAAATTATTACTGTTATTTTACCCTCATCTCTTTTTCTGTAACCATCTCCATCTTCTTCCCTACCTTGTCCATCCATATTTTTCCTCATATATTCATATTTAAGAAAACCTGCCATAGACATACACAACTGATTCTAATCGGGAAATACTACTTTAGAACTTCTACATATATGTTGCCTTCATGAATTTTGTCTGTATAATGCATAAAAAGGTAATATTTTGGCCATGCTTACATATACACAGTCTTTGAATTTCTTATAAGCTAATAATTATCTGAACTAGATGTAAATACAATTTCAGTATATGGTTATTGTTAATATTTTCCATGATGTTGCTTTCTTAGGAAAACAAATAACCAGAGGAAAGCAGAAAGTCCCTATATCTAATAAGTTATATGGTTTATTTTTATTAAGCTCAATTAAAATTTGAAAATTGATAATTTTTTCTTGTGTTTATGATCAGTATATATGTAGTTCTACTAAAAGAATTAAAAACCTATCCCCTACATACTATAGAGTTTTGGGATTTTTTTTTTCGGTATGAATAACAAGATTGGAAAAGTGAGAGGAAGAAAAATGAGCTTTTTGACAGGGAGAGGTTATTAAATATGTGAACAAGTTCCTAAAGGAGCTGAGAAAACTGGAGGACTTTAGAAAAAAAGAGAGAGAGATATCCTCCTATCTGTGCTACAGGTGATCGTGTGGGCGAGATTATAACTAAAGGCAAAATGATAGACCTGATGAATACAAATAGAATTTTCTAGCCCTGTGGGTTAAAGATTTATTTTGTAGGATATGATAAAATCAGATTTAAAAGTCAACCTCATTATTAAATCCAAGTAGAGAAGAAATTTGATGTTGAAATATTTTTGAACAAGAAAAATGAGAGGAAATGATTGTCTACTTCATGTTAATTCAGCTGGTCTCTATGGTATACGGAACAAAAGAGTTTTATATTCCAGGAACATCTGTGAAGTGTTGTGGAAAACTTTTAAACATGACATATAGCTGAGAGGGAAATGGCTACAGAATTCCTTTTTGATGATGACTCACGTGGGTTTAGTAAAACACAGAAATGTCCTTTTTCTGTTTGTAGAAAATTAGCACACAGAATGGTCCCTGGGTCCAAGGGTGAGGCAAGTGTGAAGAAATCTGTACACGAGCTGCAGTGAACAAAACAAGGGTGTGAGTCCCTTAGTATAAGAAAGGAGGCTTGGGACCACATGCATGGCCTTCAGCACAGGACTGAGGGAAATTGTCCAAGTTTCCCAGCCTGTCCTCGGCAAGGTCATAAAGAAAGGGAGTAGCCAGAGCATTGGCCATGGGTTCTGGAAAGATGGATGGCACAATAATGCTAGCTGTTCACTTAGGTGAGTGATGCTAGAAAGCTAGGTTATTGGCTCCTAAACTTCAAATCAAGTATTGGTTTTCACTGTAAGTAAACAAGTGAAACCATGAGCCCACTGTGGTGGTTTCACCTACTCAGGGCACTATAGGCAAAAACTTTCTCTGCATGCTTGTCAAATATAAAGGAAGGGAGATATGTTTTGCCTGCCGAAGAAGGAAACAGACCACTCTTGTGACTTGCTCTGGGAGACATTGGTCGTGACCTACAAGCATCATCAGATGCTGAGAGTCTCCTGCAGCAAAAAAGTTGTCAGGAATACAAGTTCCACAAACTCCAGGAAATTAATCTCACCACTGTCCATAAGCTTTGGAAAGATATCAAAGCCCATATTTAACTACAGTCTCTTTCCTCAGCTTTTAAAAATTTCATTCTTGTTAGACCTTCAACAGAGCATCCATTCACATAGGTTATGGACTTCTGACCTTTAGCAACAGAAAGATATTTAATGTGTATGGTTGTAGCTACAAGATTTAAACTGTGTTTCTGAAGAATTTCTTCCTTACTTATAAAAGTACCCCTTAAATATCAAAGATAGTATTGTAAAATAAAATTAGTATGTATCCCCCTATAGTCATAGAGTAAACAAATATTAAGAAAATGTATCCCCACCAACAAAAAGTGGTACTTCTATTCACACTTGACATGTCTTATACAGATTCTTCACCAATAAGTCCAAAGCCTGGCCTCAGAATTGTATTTTGTCCTAGCCAAGGAATAACACATAGTTTAGACAATGTGTATTTCAAAGAATTTGTTTGCTCATGAGAACTTACTAGTTTAATATGATACATTTGTCACTTCACCAGTGACATAAATAAAGAATGTTCATTAAGTTTTTAATTATTAAAGACTTTAGAGTCCTGGCAAATAGTTTGGCTAGTTTCTGTAGTTTTAATATAAAAAAAATACCTGTGATAGTTAACTCATACAGAGAAAGGATATCTTTTAGTCAGCATTTTGTAGCTCCTAGTCCATAACCAATTTAACCATGGATAGAGCATATGATTCAGAAAATAACACATCTAAAGCCAAGAATAAAAATAAAGAAAGTGAAGCTTCTAAAATATCTTCCTCAAGGGCAAACCTGCAATGAGTGTGCCTCTAGGAATTTCTACTAGCTCTCAATGTACTGATCTGGTAACCATGCCTTTGATCAGATCCAAAATCTTTTGGGGATGTTCAAGATCCTAACTAGATTAATACCTGTGCTGTATCATGACTTCCAATTTGTAGTATAGCCTTTGTATTTCTGGAAATTAGGTGAAAAGCATATAGCAATAACATATATTAAGTAGTGGTATTGGGGTAACAATCTTGTAATACTGTAATTTACTTGCAAAATATTAAATACATAATTATTTTTGTTATATACTCAATAGTGTGCAAAACCAAGAAAGAAAACATTAATCATTCTTTTTTATACCCAAGATGGTAACCCCATCGAAGGTTGTATGACTGGTACTATGTTCATAACTATAATATTATGCAGAGCCAGTAGATGATTTAAGAGTAAATATTCTTGCCATGTTACCATTACTGTTGGAACTTTGCACTGTGCATGCATAAGAACAATATCTTGAATAATATATTTTCAACACTAACTAGAACATTTGTGTACTATAAACACTTTTAAAGCTGACACTGCATATCTTATGTGAACATGTCAGCATGAAGAAGAGGAGATAAGGATGAGTTACCTGAAATAGATTTAATAGTTCTCATCCACACACTAGTCCAGTTTATGACTTACTAACACAAGTATGACATTACAATGATCAGAGACAAGATATATATTTCTTGCTTGGAAGAGCCTTTTGGTATAGCGTAAGAACAGTCCTTCAATGCTCTCCAAGATCACTGGTTGATCATTCATAAGGAACTGTTTGACAGTGATCCTAGTACATGGACATTGATCTGTTGCCAATAGAGTGAGATATTGTGCAGTTCCTGGTGCCTCTCAAGTTGTCTTCCTCACTGCATTCAGATCTGGCAGTCCAGTCACAATGGGGACAGGTAAAAACCTGCAGGTGAGCTCAGATTTCAGGGTCCACAGTGGACCAGGGATAATTCTGAATTCTCTCTCTGAATGAGTTGCATTCAAAAATCAGTTTGTCAACCATCTTTTTAATTCTCATTAGAAGTGTTATGTTGTTAAGAAAAAAATACCTCAAAGGCTCCCATAGGGAATAAATAATCGTTGTCTCCTTGTGTTAGACTTTTCCCTCTCACCAGAATATATTACTATTAATGGAAAATTAAAATTTAAAACACAAACATATCTCAAAATTAAATGAAATTGATCCCACTGTGACAATGTTGCTAAAAATCATTGTGCACATAGAATGAATAAAACAAAAATGATACAAGTCTGTCAGTAAATAAGAAAAGTAAGAACCAACTACGTTTTTGTTGTTTTCATAGCTCCTACTATAAATCTCTTTGAAATAATTCATATCCATACATCATTGTTTTTTTCCATACATCATTGTTTTTTCCACTGCTCTCTCACAAAAATCAATGCGCAGTTTGTTCTCTCATAATTCAGCTGGAATGGCAAGCTCCTTCAGAATTGCAGAGAACTATCATACTCTATATTTCAATGACATTATGACAATTTATCCCATGGTATTCAATATCTTTGTTCATTATACCAAATGCTACTTCTTTGTGTAACTTTAATTGGTAAAAATAGTTTTGCCCTTATCCTACCCATCCACCTACCTCATCATGACTGAAGTAATTTAATTAAGAAAACTAATGAGGATTCACAAGTTGTGTCAGATAGAACTCACTTGGTAGACTGTTTGCCTACAATGCATGCATGGAGCCCTGGATTCTAACCCCAGCACCACATAAACTGGGTATGGAGGTTCACACAGGTAAATCCAAGGCTCTGGATATGTACAGTAAACCAAAAAAGTTCATCGCCATCCTCATCTACATGATGAGTTTTAGATCAGACTGAGCCACTTGAGACCTAACCGCAGCAGCAAATATCAAAACAAGATGCACATGTCATGACTCTGCCTTCTGCATATCAGATGGCCAGTGTTATCTAGAAATAGAGCAATTGTGATCATTATAGGAAGGGCTCACAAAAACTGGACTCACTCCTATCCACTCATGGAGGCTAGAGGGAAATGTAATGACATTCAAGTAAGAACACACCAGAGACATGACACAGCCCCTAACTTCAAGAACATAAAAGCTGCTAAAGGAGAGGGTCAGCTCCCTTGCTCACAACAGGTGGCAGGAGCATGCAGGGAGGGTATCTTTCCCTTGCCCTCACAATCACATTACAGATGAGGGGGTGTGGCCTGCTACACTTCTCTCAAACCCTCAGGGCACACCCTGATCTCCTGAGTGCTACAACTGGAAGGGGGGACAGGGACAGCTCTTCTGCTCTTATGATGTCAGGGATAGCTCTCCCAACAGGAATAGCTCCAAAGCAATGATTTAGCCAATAAAAACCTCAGGCATTTTTGGATTGTTATTATTTGAGACAACTAAGTTTTTTCCTGTTTTATTCAATTACTTTTTTTTCTACAACTTATACCTGAGCTCTTCTCAGACACAACATAAAAATATGTTATTCCCATTACAAAATCTTACATGAATGGCTTATTCATAAATAATGCATAGGCTTAATTACATATACGGTAAAAAAGTTATTTATTTAAGGTTTATTAATTTATCATTGAAGAATTAATATAGAACATATTACACCTATTAAATAATACACTATACATTATTTGAAATACAGTAAACAAAATATTTTCAATGTTTCTTCTATTCAGTAGCATGGTAAACTGAATTTTCAAAATTTTAGCCAAGAATTATTTGTATCCTGGGTAAACCTTGTCTTGGAACTTGTAATGCAAAGACCTTGGACGTTTCTTCCTTGCAAATATATTCTTTTCAACATCTCTCTACAAGCGATTGTTTGCTTGAATTGAATAGTAAGTCAATTTATCTTCAAAATGCTTTTATTTCCTCACCTGCAACTTCAAAAATCTACAAGGAGCTTTTGAAAAATAACAAAGAATAAACATCTGTTATAAAAAAAAAATTACCTGATGGAATCCTGAAAAGAACTTTACCGAGGAAATGTGGAAGTAAAATCACATTCCATCCCAGAGTTGTTTTGTAAATTATCAATCACAACAGAATTTGGTAAAGTGGATATCATCACCTATTTATGATGCTAGATCTTAGGTTCTAATACTAAAGTAGCAGCATAAGAAGCCAGTAATTAGAGGAATACCAGAAGGAAAGCAAGCCCCTCCCTCACAGAGGAGTCTGAACAACCTGCTCTGTCTGAAAAACATGAATTCAAGAACAATTAACAACTCCTTACATCATTTCTCCCCTTAACTGTAGACCCACAGTTTTCTGGGATCTCCTTAGGAACTCTATTTTCATGGAAACATCATATAAAAAGCACACGAATTAGCTCCTGATCTAATGTTAGAAGATTATAATTCCACCAAAAGCATCTCTGAATTTACCCCATAATCTCGATTATTAGAAGATTGAGAAAAGCAAAGAAACACAAACAAAGATAATAACAACTAAAATCTCTAAATCTCTTAGCATTCATTTGTGATTTAATTGGAGATCTACCAAATGGTATTCATTGCTAAGTTAATTAATTGTTACTCTCCTATGAAAAGATCATAAAAATACTTGTTTATTATTTTTTGAGTACCTCACTTTTTCCTAACTCTTTTGCAAAAAGCCTTTATTAAAATGCATTTTAATATTATCATGTGCTTCATTTCTTTAATCCCCATCATGCTGGTGGCCCAAGAAGGAGGTATTTATTAACCAGGTCACATACCTTCCTAAACATATGGGTTTTTTTTCTTTCCTTTCTAGACTTGGTGCTTTCCCGAGTGACATAAAGTTAAAGAATTATTTATGTGTGGGTAATTTAACTGTCATTGATCATGTGTTCATTTTAATGATTTATGTAATATGTGTCAAACTCTTAAAATTATAGTGAGCATGCTCTAAAATGTGTCCCAAGTAAATTAAAAGAAGACAATATTCATTAAAAGACAAATAAATAAAGATTCAAAAATATTTTATATAAAATTAAACTATTAAGTGTTTTGGGCAAATAAATTAACCAATCTTCAGATCTCTAATTTTTCTTTAAATCATCTTGAAGTGGGTTCCTAGGTTAATATCAAATTTTATAAAATCAAGAAATGTATATGTCTAATACTAAACATTAAATTTTAAACAGGGAATTTCTATTGTAATATCTTCAAATTTTAATTACTAGAATAAAGAAAAGGAATGAGACTGAAATGACAGTTTGTGGAACATAAATCTCAGTGACTTTTTTTCCCTTCTATACCAAAGCAAAAGCAAGTATTTCTTTAGGTTGAGGGAAATACTTGAGCGCTTGACACCATCCCATTACACAGCTCTTAGATTTTTGTATCCACTATGATACAACTAAGCTAAGAGCTAAAACTCTTAGCTCTTAAGAATATGAACCTGTTTTGTGTTGCTATAACTATCATTCTTACTCTTTTTAGTTTGATTACTAGTCTGTTTTCTGAATTTCCTTTCAATCTTGTGAAAACATCATGAAAATTTTCATATGTTTTCTAGGATCATCTCACTCACAAATATTTCAAGAATTTGTTTGTTATCATTGCAAACATTGCCTTCATAATTTTTAATACAATAGAAAAATATTTGAAGTTTCTCTATCATTGACATGCATACAAAATAGAAATTATACAATGAATTTTCTTTTCCCCTTTAAATACCTCTTCATGTTAAGCATCATGAGAATATATTTTCAAGGCAGGTAGGATACTTGGTCATTTTAGAAAGGCATTAGTCTTAGAATCTAGGTTTAGACTAAAAGATACTCCAAATTCCTAAAGAACTAGTATTTTACTACCACAGAGCTTTCTCACCTGGCATGAAGCCTATGCCAACTGTTCTGTGTGAGTTTTGCTCTGTAGTAAAAGAGTAAGAGGACATGAAAAAAACAAGTTTGCTTTCCTTTCTGGAGTGGATTAAGAGAAGAAAACAGATGGAAGGTAAGTGACTAAATTTTTTTTCCCTATTCTCCTACTTCTAGGGTCTGTGTTAGTCAAATGACAGAAAACGTGTTATGGTTCCATCAATATAGCACCATTGAATATTTGGATGTAACAGCATCCCTGCCAGTCTTTCAAATCACATCGGTGTCAGAGATGTTGTGACAACTGTCACAGAGTTTAGAGTTTATGAGCAGGGGACAGGCAGGTAAGGTTTACAAACATGTGCCTGTTGTATAAATGACATTTTCTTGAAACAGAGCCACAGTGCTTATATGAATAGTGGAGATAAAGGTGTGTTCTCTGAGTTAGCTCATTTTCTGCACGAAAAAGAAGCCTGTTTTCTTCAGGCTGGATCTTGCCCTCACACATTCAATTTAACAACAAGCATTTGACTAGGTATAGTGGTGCATGCCTTTAATCCCAGCTCTCAGGAGGCAGAAGCAGGTGAATTTCCATGCACTAAATGCCAGTCTGATCTATTTAGAGATTCCTGGGCCATCTAGGACTAGATTGTGAGATAGTTTCATAGAAAAGTATAACAAGATACAATAAAATAAAAAGGAAAACATGAAACATTTGACATCATTTTTAGTTCATATTTTGAACCAAGATGACTCTGTAACCTTGATGACTATATATACACCACACAACCTGTTTGGTACCATCAACAATGTGCAGATTAAAAAAAAAAATATCTTGTTCCTAAAAGTAGTAAATTTGCCCCTGTATGTTTTCCAAAGTAGTATGGGACCATATAAACACGTATGTATACTAAAATCTTATCAGGCAAACCAGGACCAAGAACTCAAATACAACAGAGCAAGTAAAGGATATACCATCCTCCTAAGGACACCATAAAGATCAGGACCTGTAAGAGTACTATCTCTGCATCTGATGTCTTTTCATTTGAGAATGTGGTGTGTATATCATGGAACTGATAAGCAGAGAACTCCACCTTGTCTAGAGTGTCATCACTGCGTAGTCTCCAAAACAGATGTGGACTACTCAAACCACAATCAACCCTTACTGTTTGGGTATTGTCCACATCTTTGTGGAGCACAATAAATAAAAGACTCAGAGACAGGTACTGGAGTTCAAGCTTCAAGCTAAAGATCAGAGAAGCAAAGCAGCCAAGCAGGTAGATCTTACCTCTACCCCGCTAAAAAATGGCAATCCAGTCTCCACAAACTCCAAGAGGCAAAGGGCTCTTAATTTCTGTCTCTTCATCCTCATATTCCTTTCTCTGTCCAGCTGTATCCTTCTGTCTCCACTTCCCTAGTGCTGGGATTAAAGACTTGTGGTTCCAGGTGCTGAGATCACTTTTGTGTGATCTGTTACTTTTAGAAATGGGTCAATTTTGTGTAGTCAGTGTGGCCTTGAACTAACAGATCCAACTACCTCTTAATCCTGTGTCCTGGGATTAATGCTGTGTGCCTGGCTTCTATGGCTAACTAGTATGGCTAATTTGCTATTTTGATCTTCAGAGGCTTTAATATATCATAAACAATACATCACCAAACCTTTGTTTGTTCATTTAGTCCCCATTCATCTTTACGGACTCTTGGTCTTCTATCTTCTGCAGCTCACATGGACACTGAGACTGAATTTAATTATGACCCTGAACTCAAGCTGTCAACAAATGTTGTTATTAATTCCCCACAGACTATCTTTGCCTCCTATCCACTCTCACCCAACAAGGCTTTAAAAAAAAAAAAAAAACTTCTTGAACTCTGCAGGCTTTGTAACTGTAGCTATTTTAAGACCTACACAGATATAGACGTATATAAATGGATAGTAAATATATTTACAGTGTGATGTATAATGTCTGGTTTCAGAGTTAAATGCAGAAGTTAAAATTGGAATATAATAACTTTTGTTCACCTTGGCTATCTGTTCAACAAGATTCAGACTACTTGGCAAATCACAGCCAACAAAAACCATTGTACATTCTGAATTTATAGTTATTCAATAAATTTTGACATTTTTGACATGGCACTCTAACAAACATAACCTATTGTGTGTAGCTGCTTTTAAGCTTCAGGGAAATCCTATCCTTATTGCAGTGGAAATGGTATGTCACACAAGTCTAAATATTAACTCTTACCCTAGAGCTGGAACATGTCATGGAGTGAGGCAAAATGCACTGGTCTGAGAATGTTTAGAGAGAAGTCATGAGGTGCACCATCATATAAGGTATGCCATAAATGGGAGCAGTACTTCTGGTGACAGATTGTGCCTCACAATATGAAATGGGGTCCTTTCCATTCCTAGAGACAATTAGACTTATTTTGTTCAATGACTTTATATTCATAGTTTAAGAAATGAGCATGAAAATATTTACATAATGTAAACTGGCAAGTGAAAAAATGAGGTCATTTATTTCATGTATTTTTCAGTCAGGTCATTTTAAGAACTTCAAAGCAAACTGCTCAGTAAATTGACATGTCAGAACTAACTTGCAACGTTTCATGTTGTATGGTGTCTAATGCAACTACCCAAAACAGTTAAGAGAAATTTTACGAAGAATGGGAGAAATTTGAGTGACTGTGTATCTTTATTAAAATATAAGAATTATCCAGGTTTTATTCACATATTTTAGTTTTTGTCATCTCTAAACATGCTTATTACCTTGATTAAAACTTTTTGAATAGTAACAGAAGAAGTTTCTGAACATGAAAGAGTTATCATAGTTCTACCTTATAACCAATATTTGAACTGAATGGACAGCTATGTTGCCAGTCTTCACTTATTGAAAACAATTCATTTATTGGTTCCAATACATCATGACTATAGCTTTGTCTGGGAATGAGACCCTACAGCAACTAAGTATAAAACTATATATTCCATCATAATTGGTGAATGACCTGCACTGGACCTTGACTCTGAATAAATCAGAGTTGATTAAAAACTTCCAAAGAGTTGGGGGTTTGTTTTCAAAACCACTCCTTATCTCTTTTTAAATTCCTACCTGATACTGAGAGTGACAGCCTGGAGAGTTTCTCCTCACACCACTGGATGCAGCTTATCTTCAGGAGGGCAGATTTCAGGGGTAGACTCTATAAACTTATGCTTCTGCATGTTCATACTGGGTAAGAGCAAAGGCAGCCACAATCCAAACACACCAATCATTCTACATGTCACCCTCACACAAGAATGACAGTCTAGCGAAAGCTTTGATGACAAAGCCAGCTCTCTTGAACACTTCAGGTTGGCTCTTCCTCTTTTCTTCCCAGTTCTGTTCCCTGATTTCCAAAATTTCTGATAGTTTCTCTCAATTTCAACCTACACTTCCCACATAGGGATTAAAGGACAAAATTAAGGCAAGGAAGACCCTGCCTTGGGTGACCTTCTAGACCCTTTTGATACATTTTAACAATGTCAGGGGCTGGTCACAATGATCCAGCAGGTTTAAGTGACTGATGGCATCATTCTGGAACCCTGTATTTTGACATTCATTTTTACCAAGCACCCTGTATTTCTCCTTCTGGAGCTGCCAAATCATTTCAGAAATCTCAGTAGCATAAATACTTCAAAATGAGGGCTCCTGATTTTTGTGACTTCTCCATCTCTACATATCTTCTTAAGCAACAGCACTGAGAAATCTGGCTGGCTATTTATCCAAGTCTATAATTTTTTGTGTCATCTGTTTTTAGCATGTTTATGTCTAGAACATCTATCAATGGGTTGCTAGGAAGAGGCTTGATATATGTGTTTTCACCAGACCAGTTTCAGGGAGTACTTAAAATTAATCCGGATTGGAAAACACACTTTAATTTTTAAATGAAAGAATGTAGTTAAAAGCCATTGACTTATTTATGATTGCATTCATTTCTGTTACCTTGTGATAGGATTTGTAAGCAAAGTCAAATCAATTATTAAGGTATCTTTTATGTTTCCTCCATCTACCTCCTCTTCCACACAGTTCCTTGTTTCCTGAGGGGAGGAATTTGATGGAGGCATGCCATTTAGGACTGAGTTTTACAAGGTCTCTCACTCTCTGTACTTGGGTCCACTGTAAGTCTCTGTATTTGTCCCATCTCCTTCAGAAGGAAGCTTCTCTAGTGATGACTAAACAGGACACTTATCTACAAATAAAGCAGAATGTCACTAGGAACCCATCTCAGGAACTTGGCCAACCAAGAAATGTTGGGAATGGGTTCTATCTCATGGAGCAATAGATCTTAAAACAATCAGATATGTTGGTTACACCCATAACCTTAGGGCCACTATTGTCTTGTGTATCTTGCAGGTGGAATACCATTGTAATTAAGGGGTTTTTAGTTGGATTGGTGTTTACCTTTCTCATGATGATAGCATGCAGAACAGTTTTTAGTACCACAAATCACTAGTGGTGAATACATTCTCCCACAATCAATGAATTGTGTAGGTGTTTTCTTCAGCAATTGGGCCTTACTGTCAGTTTGTGTAGAGTAACCCATAACTCTCTCAGTAACCTGAGTTGTGTGGAGAACTCCTAAGGAGCCCCTTTGGCAAACAACTTGATTATATGTAACCCAATCCCAGTTCTAGGAGCTTCATTTTGTGATGAACAAAATCCAGTTTGGGCTTTATCTTCCCTATTTGGCAATTTCATTTATATCACCTTTCCATATGTGTATATGTTACTAAGCTTCTACTATAGTTTCCATACTTCCTCTCAAGTGGTGCTTACCTGTAACAGTCCCTCTCCTATTCCCCCCCACTTCCCCTTCTTCCTTCCATTTCCCCTTTGATCCTCCCAGTCCACTCTTCCACCCCCTTCCCACCCATAACTCTCTATTCTACAAACATAGAAGAGTGGTTGAACATATTAACTCGTAGAGACTGTTAGCATACATAGGACATACAAGGATCTGTGCCAGATGTGGTCTCAGTGCTGAGAAAAGTAGACACAAACTCCCATATGTAACCCAGAATCTGTCTACAATGGATAATCACTAGCAAATGAAAAAATTAGCTTTCTCCAGTGGATTCTCACTGGGGATATGAACCACACTTAAGGTAGGCCCCATGCCCATCAGAAGATGGTCAACAGAAAACAAACTCAGTGGCATCATCTGAGGTTCTTTGTCTCAATACTTTGTCAGGGTTTTCCCTCCCTCCCTCCTTCCTTCCCTCCTACCCTCCTTAACTCCCTCCCTCCCTTCCTTCTTTACAGGTTCTTTACATATATATTATGGATTTTGGGTTTGTGTTTCTAAGGGATTCCTGTGTGTGTAAACTTGTGTGTCTCTGCATCTGTATATGTTTCTCAGGGTTTTCCTTTGACTCCTTTTTTTTGTTTGCTTTATCCTATTCTGATTTGTTTGTTTTGTTCTACATTATTTTATTTTATTATTCTTCTTTAGATGTCTGCTTGTATTATAAGCAGAGATAAAGTATGTGAATCCCATTGTCAGATCTTGCAAGAGTAGGAAGAGGTAAGATTGTAAAAACCATACATTATATAAAAAAGAATTTCTTTTCTATTTATATAACTTCAAGTGTTAGAAGATTTCTAGATGCATATAAATGTAGATATATGTATTTCATAGGAATATACTTAGTTTTCTAAATAAGGAATATTAAATATACTTTGTAATTTTAAATATTATCGAATACTAATATTTTTATTTTAATAATACCATAGAGATAAATTTACTTTTTTCCTTTCCTTGCCATATTTTCAACAAGATCTTTACCTCCATTTTCCTAGAGGCATTCAAATAGTAATAAATATGAGGTGTTTACTATCAGCAGAACTCTAAGAACCTGTAATAACCCTCTCCCTCTGGTAGTCCTCTAGTTTACCAATTCCCTAGAAGCAACCTAGATGGCCCTCAACTGAAGAATGGATAGAGAAAATGTGGTACGTTTATATAATGGACATTTATATAATTTCTTCTGAATTATATAATTCAGAAGAAAAAAATAAACAATGGAATCTTGAAGTTCACAGGCAAATGGATGGAACTAGAAGAAACCATCCTGAGTGAGGTAACCCAGTCACAAAAAGACAAACATGGTATGTACTCACTCATATATGAATTTTAGACATAGAGCAAAGGATTACCAGCCTACAATCCTCTTCACCAAAGAAACTAGGAAACATGAAGGACTCTAAGGGAAAAATGCATGGACCCCAGAAATGGGAAGGGTCAGGAACTCCTGAGCTAATTGGGAGCATGAGGGTAGGGGAGAGGGAGCTGCCAGAATGAGAGGAGGAGAAGAGGAGGGGAGAGGAGGAAATGGAGGAGCAAAAATATTGGGTTGGGGGAAGAATAGTGGAGAGTGGGTTGAGAGATATCATATTAGAGGGAGCCATTATAGGTCTGAGGAGAGATCTGGCATTAGGGAGATTTCCAGAGATCTACAAGGATGACATAAACTGACAATCCAGGCAATTGTGGAGAGGATAACCTAAATGCCCTTCCCCTAAAATGAGATTGATGACTACTTTTTATGCCATCCTGGAGCCCTCAACCAGTGGCTGATGGAAGCAGAAGCAAACATCCACAGATGTACACTGAACTAAACTCTGGAACTTAGTTGCAGAGAGGGAGGAATGAAGATCAAAGGGGTTGGTACCAGGCTGGTGAAACCCACAGAAACAGCTGGCCTGTACAAGGGAGAGCACATCAACCACAGACTGCTGTCTGGGAGTCCAGTAGAGGACTGATCCAGACCCCTGAACATGGAGGTCAATGAGGAGACCTCTGCACTCTAGGGGGCCCCTGGTAGTGGATTAGTATTTTTCCCTGGTCTAAGAAGGGACTTTGAGAGCCCATCCCATGTGAAGGGATGCACTCTTGGCCTGGACACATGGGGAAAGGCTAGGCCCCACCCAGGATGATGTGGTGGACTTTGGGAAGCCCCCACCATGAGCCCTACCCTGCCTGGGGAGTGGGGGGTGGATAGGGTGGGGGTAGGTCGGGTTGGGGGAGAGGGGTGGTGTGAGGGGAGGGAGAGGGAGAAGGGATTGACATGTAAAACACTCTTGTTCCTAATTTAAACTAATAAAATAATCAAAAAAATAATACCATAGAGATAAATTTACTTTTTTCCTTTCCTTGCCATATTTTCAACAAGATCTATACCTGAATTTTCCTAGAGGCATTCACGTAGTAATAAATATGAGTTGTTTACTCTCACCAGAACACTAGGAATCTGTAACAAACCTCTCCCTCTGGTGGTCCTCTAGTTTACCAGTTCCCTGAAACTCTACCGAAAATATTCACAAGACCACACAGTGCACAGTTAAAAGAAAAAAAAGCATATAGAATTCATTGTGTTTAATTGAGACAACCTCAAATGATTAGAGAAATGGCATTTATTTTTATTCCTCCTTGACAACATGGCAGAAAACAAATGGAAACTATTTGTGGTTGATTGTTGCTTTTATTTCCTAATTTTTCTTTTTCGTCCTTGGCCATTTATTAAGCAATATGTAAACATTAAAAATTGTCTGACAGATTTTAATATTTAGCAATAGCCTAGTCATCAAAATGATGTTTCCTGAGTACATTTCTGTTTTATTTTTCAAATTTCATTTTTATACTACTATTAAAACTTGAGTTTTGTTTGTAAAATCACTCTGTTTTCTTATTTTACATCTATGATAAGACATATGTCATTTGACTCTAATTAATAGTTTCATTTTTATAATTAATTATGTTAATCTCTCTGCACTTTGTGTCATAATATGATATGGAGATTGGAGAATACTTATTGTTTCCTAATTAGTTAACCTATTATCACAACCCCTCTGATATTTAGGTAATCATTATCATTTGTTTCTCTTCTTGACTGATCCATTAGTTTTTGCAAATTTTGTCATGTCATTTTGTCATATCTCATTTTTGGAGGTTAAAGATGAGTTTATTAAATCAAGGGCAAGGATTTGGCCCAATCCTGTCTGTCTATGGCTCTCAGTAGAATGCTGTGAAAGGTAAAAGAAAAACATATGGGTGAATTGAGTGAAAGATATCTTAATCTGCTGTTATATTGGTCTGATAAATGTTTGACATTTGATCTACACTGTGGATAAGAGTATGAAATGGATTCAGATTTTGATATTGATGAGAACACAAAGGGTCATTAGACATTCTATGCTACCAGATATTTACAATTGCTCTGTGATCTTAAAGAAAGACTAGTTACCATTTAGCATGTTCATTTATAGGTACAATGTTTCATAAGAAATTTTTAAGATTATAATTTAATTACAGTATTTCTCTCTGTCTTCCTCTAAACCTCCCATATAGCCCTCCCCATTCTCTGTTAAATTTATGACCTCTTGTTTACTCTAATTGTTATTGCAAGTGTATATTTATATGTACATGCATACATATTCCTAAATATAACCTATCTGTTCATAAAAAGTTATTTGTATATTTTTTTCAGAGTTGATCATTTACCACTGGATAAGTTGGTGGCCCATTAGAATTTAGAATTTTGGTCAAAGGGAAGAGATACAAAAATATACTTCACAAAGGCTTGGCTACTGTTTCAATAGTCTTTCATGGTAATGGGTAATTTATATTTTATACCTGCATTAGAACAGGAGATAGTTTTGTATTTCAAACCAAACTATCCTAGAGATAGTTGCTTATTTTTCTAGAGAACCTGAGTTATTGTCTTCTAGGATCTATGTCTTAAAGGAGATGGCTCTTTATCCTTGATAAAACTATCCTTCAAAAACAAATTAACAAAGTGCAAGTCTACCCTTCAAAGTACAATACCTATGCTTGTTGGATCATAACTTTCAGTTCCTTGTAGCTGCTGCATCATGCTACATGCTGGGTTCTGCCATGCCCCTGCTGTGATGGCATAGCTTTGTAGTTGTTTTCTGGTTGTTGCTGTTGCTGTTACTGAGCTGCTGCTGCTGCTCTAAGAGTTGTTTCCTCACCACCAGTAACTCATGCAATAGCCCTTCCATGTCCATTGCCACTTCATGAGTCAGATGGCTGTCTGGATGGGACAACTTGGCCAGTTGGAGCACCCTGCCCTGGGGGCAGGCTGGCCATCCATCCACCCCTAAAGCAGTGGATTCTGCAGGGGCAAGAGTTAAAGCAGTAGATTGGAGCCCAGGCCAGCAGAACCACATGAGCCCTAAATAGCACATGCTTGCAGGATAGCCACAGTCTTCACAACTATCTGGTCTTTCAGAGATTGCCACTTCCCTTAGTAACCAGCTGTATTCCCCAGGCTATTGTCCTGTCTCCAAGGATCCAATTCAAGCCTCCACATTCCAGTTCATCAATTTGGATACAGTCTCAGCTTTTACCATCACAGTTTGGCTCCCCCAAACCAGGACCCATAGTCACTATGACTAGGCCCATGGATCAGGGACACCTGGGAATATCTGAGCAAACGGAAATCAGCCCCCCAATGATTACTGACCACACCCCCACCAACAGGAGCACATGGTCCAAAGAACTGTTTCTACTTGGTCACACCATGGGAGGCACACTAGAAGTTTGTGCAAGTTTTGTAACACTTTGAGCACAACAGGATTTTGTTTTTCCTCTTCATGTTATTAGACACTTTATGCTACAAATCCAGGCATCTAGGCTAATTTTATAAAGCATAGAAGCACCCTGCGACTGCAATTCCCAATCATGCCTGGGCAATCTGAGGTTTAAAGAAGCAATACAGATATTATTTTTGTTGTTGTTATTAAAAGCCAGTTGATTTAAATATCCTTCCTCTGCCTAACTCTCCCCAACCCCCTGTTTTCAACTATGTTTTATTCTAAGGACAAGGGGATTGTTTGAAATATTAATGTCATCATTTCTGATAACTCAGGTCTATTAAAATGGAAATATTTATTATATTCATATTTTTATTTTATTTTTTTTGTGTTTTTTTTTGAGACAGGGTTTCTCTGTGACTTCGGAGGCTGTACTAGAACTAGATCTTGTAGACCAGGATGGTCTCTAACTCACAGAGATCTGCCTGGCTTTGCCTCCCTAGTATTGGGATTAAAGGCATGTGCCACAACCGCCCAGCTTTTATTTGTATTTTCAAAACTTAAGCTTTTATATCTTTAAAAGAGAGAAGAAAAGTAGTACTTAGAAACTAGGTTCAGAAATGATGCTTATAATATGTCCCAATAACAAGTCAATATCATAGGAAGTTTTCTGTTTGTTTGTTTTTGTTTTGTTCTGATTTTTCTATAGTGAACTCTGTGGACTTCTGCAATTATTAATCAGGATGATATGAATTGACTCCAACAAACAGAGATGAACACACCCACACACTCACAATATGTTTTTTTACATGCTGGCTAAAGCCAATTTCTTGTCTTGGAGATAGATGTAGAAATTGTTGCTTTGATAAAACTGACTTCAGACAAAATTAGAAACGATTACACTCTCACACAATGCCAAAGTTAGAAATTACTTAATAATATATTGTAACAATAACTTTTTCTGCCATCTGTCTGAGTTCCATCATCATGTTAGGGCCCCCAAATAACATACAGAGTCATATATTATTTACAATGTTGCTGGCCAATGACTAGGATTTCTTATTTGCTAGCTCAGTCTTAATTATCAACCATAAATACTAATCTATTTATTTTATAAGAACTTATCTTACTGAGGACACTGGCCATAGCATCCTATGGTCCTGGGATCACATGACAACTCTGACTTTACTACATTTCCCAGAATCCTCCTTGACTCCTAGCCCCACCTATCTTGCCTTCATATTGGCCAACGGTGCTTTATCAACCAATAAGACAAACATATACACAGAAGGACTTCCCCATCAATATATTTATATAATGTATCATATAATGACATATAATAATATATAATTCAAAGCATCTTTTATTGTATCTGCAGCAAAATGTGTTTGAATCACATGATTTTACTTAACAGAAATTATTAAATCTCCTAATGTGCTTTTGAAGTTCCCTTTTTATTTTAATGCATCTTTCCTAGTTTTTCCTTATGATGATCAATTAGCTCACCATGTTTTAAAAGAACATATTTTTTCAAAAGCACAACAAAGAAGCATACATATAAAAATGGCCGCTCTGAGAGATTTGTTAAGTCTTTTTCATTCCCAATTAACCCTACCCAGGCATTGTGCAGATTCAGTTTCTCAATCATCTATATAAAGTCCACCGATTTCTTCTTTTCTTTAAACATGCCAGAGAGCGACTGCTGTGACTAGAAAAAAGCAAAATGTGAATACAATGTTAGCCCTGGCCTTTATCCCCCCTCAGAGTCATTAAGCAGAAGGAACCTCAGATGACCACAGATGAAACAACAATATTCAAAATGGTAATAAAGTCTCTTTTCAATTAGAAAAAGTGAGGATATTGCAGTTTATAACTTGATGCTTCCATTTAATTTGCAGGAAGTCTCAAGAAATGGCTAAAACACACACTTAGTTTTTATTTGACCCCTATGTACAATGATCAAATAGCTACCAAGACAAGCAATTAAAACAAGCTCGTAAAGACTGAATTTCAGTGGAAATACCACACTTCTGAGTATACATTTTCTTAGTTCCAAAAGTACTTGAGAAAATTAATGATGGGTTTTTTGCAAATGTAGATAACAGACATAAGTCAAGCTTGTTCTTAAAATCCCAGTATTTAACAATATTTGTCTTTTAGTCTTCCTTAATTTAAAAACAGACTATTGAAACTCCAATTATAATAGAATACTCTTAGGAACATTTTAAATATCTTGTGGTTTTCATACATGAGCATTTGGTTTAACTTAAGAATGTGGTCTGGGTAAACAAATAGCCATGAGAAGGTCATGGTTGATTAAATATATATTATCATCCTCATGCAGACCAACTAAAGCAAGTTGTACTTCCTAGGAATATGCTGACAATAATTCTAAATGTCTCAGAGCTTTCAAAATAATAAAACTCTTTCTGAAATGTAGCAGGTGTAAATTAGTAGTTGGGTTATTACAGGAGGATTGATAGCAGTTACTTGGGGTACTCAGCTGCTGATTAGATGACTGCCACCCAGCTTTTCTTAGGTTCGACTTGATTTTTTTCTTGTTGTTATTTGTTGTTCAAGAAGACACTGGGAAAAGTTTGAGTTGATAACTATGAATGTGAACATTTCTTTCATGAAATGGGAAAGCATAGAATCTTGGTGGAAGTATGAGGATTGCAGAAAAGCTCTTAAGGGAAAACTTATTCTGACCAAGAGAATGAACTGTCTGGCCTGAGTGAAGATTTAACATTTCAGCTGGCCAGGGAAGAATTGGCTTATGTAGAAACTTTTAAATTTTCATTGCTGAATTTACAATCTTCATACATGATCTCAACATTTATATAAATGTAAAAATAATCTATATTCTGGTAGAAGTCATCATTAAAGATGTCCTTATTGTTTCCCTACAGCACTAATTGGAGATATAAATATTTATTAGTTGTGTAATGGTGGTATTTGTGGCATTGTACTTAGCAACAAAATAACAGAGTAAGCTTCTAATAATAGCTGCACTTAAACCTCAAGACCTAAGACATGTGGATCAGAGAATAGAGCCCTCTTGACTTTTTTGAAGATCTTATTGTCATTAGAAGGAATGATTAGGAACAAGAGTTCATTTTAAAATAACAAGGAAACATTGTAACAAAATTTATTTTTTTGCCATTTAGAAACAAGATGACTATGACTACAATAAATATTTTTGTGTATTTTTATGGAGCGTTAATGGTCAGCAAGAAAAAATTGTAGACTTGATTTTATTTAACACTTGAATTTCCTGTATCATTTATTCATTTCATCTACTTTCTAAAAACTGTTGTCTCCATTGCTACAATGACGAGACATTAAATACAGTATTTGGTGATGTTACTTGAGTAAGTAGTGGACTATTTTTTTAATGGAATAATTTTTTTCTTTGTTTCCATCAAAGGCATGTCAGTTCCTTGATGAAGATGTCATCTTAAAAATAAGTGAGGCCTTTAAAATTTCTTCCTCTGAGAAAATAGTTTTAGGAATGCAAATTGACACACAGATTCCTCAATGCATCACCTAATTCTATTATACATCACAACATAGCAAATATTTCACTTTTACTATTTTAGATTGGCATTTTCTTAAACTCTACTTATATAGTTAGTTTTGTCACTCTTTGCCAATTATCCCAAAGCCAGTTTTGGAGTATTTCTTGTCTGGCCTAGTCCTGCTGCCCTTCTCAGCCTTGAATAAAAACACTGACACAATATTAATTATGAAACAGTTGGTCGACGGCTTGAGCTTCTTATTGACTAGCTTTGTAAAAATTATTAACCATTTTCTATTAGTCTAAGTATTTCTATGTGGTCTTATCTTACCATAGAAGGAGCCGGACCTCTTACTCCTTTGGTGGCTACAAGTTGTCTGTCTCTGGAAGGCTCTCTCTGCCTACCTTTCCCAGAGTTCCCAGAATTCTCCTCATCTCCTAGTCTCTCCTATATTCCTGCCTTATTGGCCAAACAGTGTTTTATTCATCAACCAATAATAGAAACATATATAGGAAGGAACATCCTCCATCAGCCAATTGCAGACATTCTGTTATGATGCATATGATAGTTGCACCCGTACTTAATACGGATATCATTTGATTCCCATAGTCACAAGAAGCTGAAGTTATCAGTACTTTCAACAGTCCTGCCTCATTCATTTTTACAATTGGAACATGAGGGCAAGGTGTAAATTGTGTACCTCTGCTCCCCAGGTCTTCTCACCTGAGGACCAAAACAAGCAAGAACTATCTGAAACACGATGTTCTATGCAGAAGAAGACAGCGCCAATGATGGATGACATGGTCATATTTAAAGTCCTGTTAGGATATAAATTACAATTTCTCTCTCTCTTCTTTGTCCAAAATGTTCCTCATGTTAAAAAGCTAAAACCCAGTGAGATAAGTCTATAATTTCCAATCACAGAATGGTAGAGAAAGTCCCAAGGTAATGAATGGGTGTGTAAATGTCTATTTTGAGAAAGAATAGTTAGGACAATTACCTCTTTTGTAACCGTTTACTTCCACAATCTCTCTGCAAGCTCTACATTTCATACCTTTTTCCCCCCACTACAAATTGTAATTTTAGGTAGTATATGTTGTTTTTCTAAAAATATTGTCAGTAATTTGATATTAACTGTTTTTCTCTCAGCTTATAGTACCTTGATAAGGATAGAGCTCTTATTGACCATGAGAGTTTATCAGTCTCAGTTGGGGCATGTTTGTGGGTGAAATCAAGCTCTCAAACTGAATTTCTCCTTACACAAGGGAAAGTCAAGTGCTTATCAAATATTCAGATTGATAAAGCAGAAAATGAATATGTATCCCTCTATGTGGAGTGGGCTCCCAAATACCAGGCATATACTAGGGATAAATACTGATCCACTGCCAGAGGCCCCGTAGATTTCCCAGGCCTCCTAACACCCCAACACCCACGATCAGGGGTCTGGATAGGTCCTCTGCTGATTTCCTAGCTGTTAGTCTGGGTTAGAGCTCCCCCTTGTTTAGGTCAGCTGTTTCTGTGGGTTTTTTCAGCCTTGTCTTGACCCCTTTGCACATCACTCATCCCTTTCTGCAACTGGATTCCAGGAGTTCAGCTCAGTGTTTAGTTGTGGGTGTCTGCTTCTGCTTCCATCAGCAACTGGATGAAGGCTTTAGGAAGGCATATAAGGTAGTCATCAATCTCATTATCAGGGAAGAGTGTTTAAGGTAGCCTCTCCACTATAGCTTGGATTGTTAGTTGGGGTCATCCTTGTAGATCTCTGGACATTCCCCTAGTGCTAAATTTCTTTTTAAAGCTATAATGGCTCCCTCTATTATGGTATCTCTTTTCTTGCTCTCCTCTATTCTTTACCTGACTCGATTTTCCTGTTCCCTCATGTACTCCTCTCCCCTCCTCTTCTTCCCTTCTCTTTCTCCTATCTCCCTCTCCCCTCCCCCATGCTCCCAATTTGCTCAGGATATCTTGTTCCTTTCCCCTTCTCCAAGGGAAGCATGAAAAGGGAATAAAAAAAGCCGGGCGTTGGTGGCACACGCCTTTAATCCCAGCACTCGGGAAGCAGAGGCAGAGGCAGGCAGATCTCTGTGAGTTCGAGGCCAGCCTGGTCTCCAGAGTGAGTGCAAGGATAGGCTCCAAAGCTACACAGAGAAACCCTGTAGGGAAAGCTGTAGCCATGCCTACTTAGGGGCAGGCTACAGGTGTGCCTGACCATGGTTTCGAGGGCATGGTCAGGGTGATGTAGAGTGACTGTGTTTTCTCTTTCGGTTTCACTTTGGTACTTGCTGGACAGATTGTTGCCATGCCGGCTGGCTAGGTCACTCTGTAAGTAAGGCTTTTCCCTATTAAATACCCTTATATTTCTACCTGACTCCGTATTGGTAATTTCCCACTATAAAACACTGTCTTGAAACCCCCCCCAAAAAAAAAGAAAAAGAAAAAAAAGAAAAGAAAATGACTATGTAGTTGTTAGTTATACAGGTATGAGTTGAACTGAAATTAATTTATTCTACTTATATACATACATATCTTTATCTATCTATCATCTATCTATAAATTATAAATCATCTATTGATCTATCATCTAAAGGATAATATCAGGGAATATAATTTGTGAAACTGTGGGGAAATGAGCATAAATATATCTTGCATCCTCAAACATTTTCCAATCATGCCAACTGTTTGCATTCCTTATGAAAAGACGGTTACTTCAGAATTACAGAAAACAAATTAGAGCTGAAAAAAAGATTTTTTTTGAGGTTTAAAGTGTTTGTGAGTTATGAAATACTCCTTGATTAGTACAAATGCTTCTGGAAATTTCTTGAACTCTTGAAATTTCAGTTTGGAAAGTTGCATAGATTTTTTTATAATGCATAACCTTGCTCTAATTCCATATCTGTATGGGTTTTTCAAGCATGATTTTTTCACTAATTTGGGTATAAGAGATAGGATTAATGTTGTTAGGAAAGTTGGCTTGAGGATTTCAAAGCCACAGTTTGCAAAATTAAGTTTCAGCAATTAAAGGAGTATAATTATTTCAAAAATTAGGCAACACACACACACACACACACACACACACACACACACACACACACAGGAGAGAGAGAAAGAGAAAGAGGGGGAGAGAGGTTTAAATATTAGAGAAGATTAAAAAGTTGTTATAATGATTTAAAAGGATTTAAAAATCAATCAAACATGAAATTAATCATGTGGGATCAGGTTAAACAGTATCCAACTTCCAAATGTGGACCTCTTGAGATGTTAAACAGAGTATAGCATGATGCTTCTCATTGACATTTGTTTTATTGAACACACAAGAAAAAACATAGTTATCAGTATCTTCTTTGAATAACCCAAGAAGTCAAGAAAGTGAGGGATTTCAAGATACTTATGTATGTACACTATCAGAGACATAGAGAATTTAAAACACATAACATATCCATTTCTGACATATTTATATGGTCAATGGTTAGAAGATTCATAGAGCCTTAACTCTTACCATAGGCTTCTCTTTTTTATACTACACTTAATTCAGGTGGCATTTGCTTTCCAAATGTCAGTTTTGAGACAAAAATTGGATTTTAGTTCAACTAGTTCAACCTTCACCTGAAGGATACGGCTAAGAGACTCTTCATGTTCAGTATACCTAAATCAGTGGATGACTTTTGACACTGGCTGAATCATAAACAGATGCTTCAACAATCATGAAAATATGAAAAATGGCTAATAGCATTTCACCTAGGGGCTATTGACATACTTGCAATATGCCAATCTAGTGTAAAACAGTTGGTTTCAAACCTCTTAAATTAGTGGTGTTTTTTTTTTCTTTTCTGGATTTAAGTCCTTCTGGTTTGCATTTATAGTGGCACAGAAAAGATCTTGCGGTTTTATTAACCATACAGTACCAACCAAGTTAACTCCCAGCTTGTTTCATATGAGAGATTATCTGAGTAAAATTTCTAAACAATTTATATTAATATATGAAATATAAAAATAAATCTTCAAATTCCTCAGGACATTGCTATGGAATATTCCTTTACAATATGATTGGTTTAATAAACAAACTGACTGGCCAATAGCTGGACAGTTAGGTAGGAAAGCCAAACTGAAAATGATGGGATGAGGAGGAGCAGAGTCTGAGGACTTGCCAGCAGATGCAGAGGGACCAGGGGATGACCATTCCATGTTAATAAACATAACACCACATGGCAGAGCATAAATAAGGAATATGGGTTAACTTAAAATATAAGAGCTAGTTATTAATAAGACTGAGCTACATAATGAGCATTTATAATTCATAGTCAGCCTCTGAGTTGGTTATTTGGGACTTGGCAGTCAGAACAGGAAATACCCATTTACGTGTGGTACTCAAAGAGGGGTTTCAGAGGGATTTAAAAATCTGAAAAGATCAGAGAAGCAAGGAAGCAGCCACCAGTGACTTCCTACCTCCATGGTGCCTCTGGCCAAAAAGCATGATCCTGTTTCAATCCTTCCTTATCATTTCCTGTTCTCTCTATATTGTTATCCAAACCTTGATGGTCAGCTAGTAGCTGGCTCTGCTTTCTGACTTTATTTGTCAGAACACAAACAAAATATACAACAGGACATCATTTGGAAATCTTTTGGGGGTGCCCTTCAAATCCCTCTGTGCATAAAGATTGTTCTAGTACAGTGATACTGGAGTTGGTAGAGCCATCAGGACCTCGGTGTCAGTGCCAGGTAATCAGGTGATTTGGGTCAAGTACCTGTACTTGATCATATTCTACTAGAGAGAACTAGTTCTGGAGACTGGATTGGTTCTAAGTCAAGACTCCATAAGATCTACACCCTTTCTGTGGGAGGATATTTCATTTCTGGTTTCCTATGTGATTCTTCCATTGGGTCTGTTTCCAATGCAAAATAACAAGGCCTCCAGTCTCCCAAACTGTGAGCAAAATGCTGTTCTTCCTTCATGTATTCTGATTTAGTTATATCAAAATTTTGTTTCATATTGATTTATTCATGTATTGATTGATAGATAATGTAGGTTGATTCTAGTGCCTTCCACGTAAGCACCTAACACTGAGCCAGTCCTAATCCCTCTATGACTTCCCAAATTTCTTCACATGCATTATTGAATCAGATTTACAAAGGTAGTGTGTAAGCTTTTTTGATTGTTTGCTTAAAGAGAGAACACAGTGAGAGCTTGACCAAACTGTCTTTTTGAATTGAAATTTCTTGTACATTTTAGATTCTTTGTTTGAGCTTTATCTAAATCGAGGTCCACAGATTTATGTTACTTTTAGGTGGTTTAAGACATCTGTACCAGCCTATCAAAAAATAATATATTTGTTAGAAACAGGAAGCTCATGGATTTTGTGACAATGCATACGGAGTTTGCTAAAGAATTACCTATTGATTTTATCCAGATCTTCAAAATATAAGAGAAGTTGCCCAGACAATATCTCCCTGTGTCTTGGCTGTTAAGAGTTATATAGCACGCCAGGTTTTGGTGGCACATACCTTTAATCCCAGCACTTGGGAGGCAGAGCCAGGCAGGTCTCTGTGAGTTCAAGGCCAGCCTGGTCTCCAGAGCGAGTGCCAGGATAGGCTCCAAAGCTACACAGAGAAACCCTGTCTCGCAAAACCAAAAAAAAAAAAAAAGTTATATAGCAAGTCACTTAAATAAAGTGTCTCTGCAAGACTGCAAGAGAGGACAACTACTACACTCAGAATTTCTTTTTTTATGATTATGCCTTAAGAATATGTTCGTAAAGTTTATTTCTACATATTAATAAAGCATGCACTTTTACGTCATTTACACAGAAGATTTCAAAAAATTGCTCCAAGGCCACAAACCTTGTTCATCTTAATTGCTTAATCCAAAATATTTTACTTCAAGAGTTGACATTTTAAATGATCTGGTAAAATATAGAAGCTACTTCCTGTTTAAACATTTAATAATTCAATCATAGAGGAACAGTTGGGTTGATTTAATCTGTAGAGAGTTTATTAAAAGTGAAGATCCTGAAACTTGTGCTTCCAAATTACAAAAAGAAAAAAAGAAAAGAAAGAAAGAATGAATAAAGAAAGAAAGAAAGAAAGAAAGAAAGAAAGAAAGAAAGAGAAGACAGAGGAAGGAAAGAAAGAAAAAGATATGTGATAAATTAAGTGATTTTTAAAAATTTTCTGAAGTTAACATCAGTTGGTCAGAAACCAATTGTATTCCCATCTTTACAATAGCTTTTTATTGTAATACTTCAGTTGAATACATCTATTTTTTAAAATAATTAGCTACTCAACAATTCTGCTAGATAAAATACAAAGGCAAAAAGCTCATCACTGTAACAAATTTTAGCAATGAAATCATATACACAATTCGAGCAATTTCTATAGTCCAACACCTAATTATGTACTTACTCATTTCTTAGTTCACAGAAGTGAATGTCAAGCTAATTAGGACTTTTATTGGGCTCTTCATCCACACTGAAAATAGACTGTGGTCAGTGGTTTAGTCAATTGGAGAGCATACTGAATAGACTCTAAGGTTCTATTGTTTAAAGCTGGTATTCCCATAGTGCAAATATTTTTAAAAAATGTCAGGACTATCACAAAATTCTTTTGTTTTTTTTCTGAATTCTGCATCAAAGTTGATGGTAAAGGTGTTGCATATTAAATGAAAACAGCATTTTGTCTGCTTCTGGCATGTACCCTTTTCTTTTCTCTTAATGCCCTTGCTACATTCTATGTCAGAGAGGACAAAGACACTTACCTCTGGGATACCTTTATTGTATCCAGCATCTTAAAACTCTGAGAAAGCCAAGGCCATGCTTTCCCCGTACCGACCTGCACATGGATTTATTTCATCTCATCAGCTATTCACACGGATTCTGAGGTCTTTCTTCTGTGTTGTCCAAGTCACTGAATAAACACCCTTCTAACCCTGAAGATCCCTCTTCATCACTTTCATATTTTTGTGTCAGACTATGATTGATACACATTTGGGAGTAGGGGTTGTGCCTCTAGTGTTAGGAAATAAACTGGCAGGGGTCACGAGTTTGATTTGCTTGAATTTTCTCAGACTATTCCCCTTCCTCTTGCCTCAGTTTTCTTCTCACCATCACCACTTTAGCATATTTCTCATCAAATTTCACCCCTGCTCTAACGTCATTTGTTTCTCCTTTACTGATTTCCTGGTAATTGGTACCCTCTTCGTTTTAGTTTTAAGCCTCCACTCATTGCAGCTGAGACATATTCCAGAATGCTCTTTTCATATTTCTAATGGACCTTGGTGTACACACAAGTGGTACTTCTGTTATGGAGATTCTTTTTCCCGGCTGGTCCTGAGGCCCTTGAGCCCCAAATAAACACAAAGACATTATATTAATTATAAATCTGTTGGCTGGTTACTAGGGTTTCTTATTGGCTAGCTCTGTCTTAATTATTAACCCATTTCTATTAATCCATATATTTCCATGTAGTATTGACTTACCAGAGAATGCCAGACTTTCAACTCCTTTGCCTGCTACACTGTGAATGTTCTGGTGGGCTCTCATCCTAACTTCCCTCCTCTGCTAGTCCTGTCTATCTTCCTGCCTCATTGACCATTGGTTCCAACAGTGTTTTATTCATCAACCAATAAGAGAAACATATACAGAATAACATCTCCCATCATATTTCCTCTTGTAATGGTAATCAAGAGTTAATGTAGCCGCTAAATATTTGACTATCTCTCCATCGCATGTGGTGAGATCCTGGTTGTTTTGCTGGATAACAGTCATCTGTCTTGTATTGTTATCTGCACTGTGAGAAGAAGTATTTTAATTATGCCTTCAGTTCCTGTGCTCAATCCAGAACTTGGTTTTCTAGAGATTTAGTTCAACTTGTATTCCTTAAGTTTAATAACAGTTTTAATCTAATGAGTATTACTTATTTACTTTCCCTCAGGACAATATAACATAAAGTGATTTAGGTGGCTCCTGTTATCCAACTCAGGAAAGTACTCTATTCCTGTAGCGCTTACCTACTTTGTTATAACTGATAAAGCTCCTCTTTGTTTGTTACTCAGATTGTCATAATAAAACCTCATTTCGGATAAATATTATTCTCTTATATTTTTAAGTATGCAACTGATCATAACTGGAAAAAATGGTTTTTCAGACTGGTGAAACTTTAAATTCTGAACTGCCAACAGCATGTGGCCTCTTAGTACTGCCAAACAGTTCACCTTTGCTTTTCTGGGATGTTGGACTTCCCATTTGCAATGAAAATGTATGCTATTTCTCAGCAGCATCTTCTCTATTTCATAATAATTGATATATAACAGTGCATGACCACTTGAACCTAGATATTAACCCGGATCTATAATCTTTAATGAATTTCAGTAAATATATTTTGTTTACAGAAATATGTATACTAAAATGCATTCTTTGGCTCCTTCCAGAATTTCTACCTTGATACATATACTATATGTTTTTCAATTTAGAAAGCTCATGTTTGTTAAGCATCTAATAATGGCAAGAAGGAAGGAGCCACACATTTTTATTTATCTAGTATATCATAATACACACACACACACACACACACACACACACACACACACACACACATATATATATATATATATATATATATATATATATATGTTCTCCACATTTTTAGCAATAGAAGATGTTAAGAGCATCCTTATAGTAATCCAACCAATCACAGTTGGTAGGGGATTTGTACAAAAGTTGTTTTTGGATTCCACAGATCAATATTACATGACATATTGGCCTTATATATAATAGTGAAGGGGTATGGAATGTTATGCTAGCAGCTAGGAGTGATGAAGGTCATCTCACTTCCTGATGACCCAAAGATAAGAGATTTTGTGTTGATCTCCATATGGGAAATATTGTGATGCCCAACCTCACTTGATAATGTTAGCCTGTATCATGAAGACACAGAGAAAAATCCCTTTCACTTCACTGTGTTATTTTGGTAAAAAATTAATCATTCTGATATTCCCATGGAATGTTGAATAGGAAGTGACCAAAACATCAGAAAAACTCTGAAGGTAGTATCTTAGTTAGGGTTTCTATCATTGTGAAGAGACACCATGACCAGAGCAACTCTTATATAGGAAAACTTGGGTGACTCACTTAGAATTTAGAGGTTTAGTACATTATCATCATGACAGGAAGCAAGGTAGCATGAAGGCAGACAAAGCGTTGGAGCTGAGAATGCAAGGATCTTAATCCAAAAATAACAGAAAGTGAATTGTCCTACTGGGAATGGCTTTAGCATATTTGAGACATCAATGCCTGCCTTCACAGTGACATACTTTCTCCAAAAAGGTCACACCTACGCCAACAAGGCCATGGAGACTAATAGTTCCACTCCTGTTGGAACTATTTTCTTTTAAACCAGCACATTCCAATCCCTGGCCCTCAAAGGCTTGTAGCCATGTTATAATAAAAGAATGCATTCATCCAACTTCAAAAGTCACCATAGTCTGTAGCAGTCTCAAACTTATTTAAGTCTTCAGTTCAAAGTTTCTTCTGAGATTTATTCAATCCCTAACTGCAATATTCTGTATAATTAAAATAAAAATGCAGATCACCATCACCTACTTCCAACAAATAATGGCCTAGGATATACATTACCATTCCAAAATATAGGGTAGGGAGGTTCCTGAGGAAATATAGGACCAATGCAAGACCAAAGGCCAAATGGGCAAAATCCAAACTCTGCATCTCCATGTCTGGTGTCAAAGCACTCTTCAGATCTCCAACTTATTTTCAGCTTTGTTGAGTGAAATACATTTCTTTTTCTTGGACTGGTTCTACTCCCTGTTAGCAGCTCTCAATGTGGCTCTGACATTTCCAGCATCTTGGGGTCCCCAAGGCAATCCAGGCTTCAATTTCACAGTGTTGTGCCCAAATTTTGAACCCCCAAATAACCAAAAGACCCGTCCCAAAAGCAAAGAGTCTTTTATTGTTTAATGAGTTAACTATCTTAACTTGTTTCACTCATCCGTCCAACACAGCAGTTGGCATGAGAAGTACCTGAAGGGGCCTCGAGGCAAGGAATTTATTGAGGAGGGCAAGGGGAGTGTCTAGGGGCACACAACAGTCTCAGTATTGGTGCATTTCCAGGCTTGGGAGACCTGTCCTGTGTTGATTGGTCAACTGTTTGTTATGGCCTATAGGCCCTCTCAGGGCAATTGCTGTGGTTTGCATGTCACTATTACTTCACTTTTACCATAAAGCACTGTAAAGCACCTCCATAGCTCACCAGCTAACTTCTGATGGAAGGTATTTGACCTCCTAGTGACTAGGAGGTCCTGTAAGGTAAGCACAACATGGCTGAAGCTGCCAAGTTCTGCTGCTTACTAGGGCTGGAACATGGTACCCTTGTTCAAGTACATCTTCACCAAATTTCTGATTTCAGTGGTTTCCTTCACTGTCAAAGTTTGGCTGTCTTTAAGCTGGATCTTTTGAACAGGCTGACCTTGATCTCAGAGATCTTAAATTACATCATCTCATCACCAGTTGTTTTTTTTTTTTTTTTTTTTTTTTTTTTTTTTTTTTTGATGATTCCTTTACTGTCTATGCTGGACTATTCTGGAACTTGCTCTGTAGACCAGGCTGGTCTCAAACTCAGAGATTCACCAGTCTCTGCCTTCCTAGGGCTGAGATTAAAGGCATGCCCCATCACAACCTGCTCTAAGCTTTTCTGTAATTCCTTTTAACAAGTTGAGTACTTAGGTGGGAACTTGCCCTTAGGTCACTACTTCCTTTATTCCAATTATTATTCTGTTACCTACTTGAATATAGGATTTAGCTCCACTTTCTTGTCCTCCTTTTCTTCTCAAATAGTTTTCCTTACTCAGCGTGTTCATTTTCATTCTATATCTTCATCAGAGTCAACACCAGTAACCACATTACAGGGTATATAGCAGGCTGTTTTGAGATTTCCTCTGCCAAGGGAATAAATATAAAACCCTTTTCTTTAGCCTTGGGATAACATTTCATACAGGGTCAAAAAAGCAGCCACATTACTCACCAAAATATCAGAAAAATAATTTCTAGGCAACATACTATCTAGAAGTTAAATATAACTTCTCCTCTGAAACCACCTGAGCTAGCCCTCCACAATTCAAATTGCTCTTAGTACCACTGTCTTTCATGCTCCTACTGGGATGGTCTATTGAGCAGCAATCCCAGGGCTTTCCTAACCCAAACTCTCAAAGATGAAATTCCTCCAAACAAAGCATGGTCTGGCCTTTCACAACCACACCCTAATCCCAGACACCAACTTCTGTCCTAGGTTTTCTATTGTTGTGAAGAGACACCATAACCATGACAACTTTCATAAAGGGAAATATTTAATTGTGATAGGTCACCTATAGTTCAGAGGTTCAGTCCATTATCATCATGGTGGAACATGCAGGTGTCCAATCAAACACAGTGTAGGAAAATTCTACATCTTGACTTGCAGGCAACAGGAGTGAACTGTCTCACTGGGCTTGGCTTGAACATATATGAGACTTCAAAGCATGCATCTATAGAGAAAATCTTCCTCCATCAAGGCCACTTCTACTTAAACAAGGCCACACCTCCTAATAGTGCCACTCCCTTTGGGCCTCATTTTCTTTCAAGCCACCACAGGTAACAAGGTCTTATTTTGTTTCAGTTTGAGAGCACGATTCATCATGTGAGTAAGGTTATGACTGCAGGAACTTGAGACAGTTTATCAGGAAGCAGAGAGAGATCCAAATGCTTTCACTGTGGATTATCCCTTTTATGCAGTCAAGAACCCAATCCCATGGAATGATGCCATCTACAGTTAGTGTAGCCCTGCCCACCTTAGTTTAGATAATTTAGAAACTCCTTCAAAGTTATTCCAACTCGGAATTCATCTCCTAGGTGATGGGAGGTGCTACAAAATGACCACATTAAACACCACATCTTTGTTATGTAGGATTTAACTTGCTTCTTTCAAACCAGTTACATTTTATTTTATTATCAATTAGCTGTTCATATTATATAGTATAATATGGTGATGCTATCCACTGGGCTACAATGAGAATTTAATGTTAAATGTATTGGTTTCTGTTTAAGAAGTCATCCTTCTCAGACTTACTTGGCCCAATTTGGCAAAAATGGATAAACATTTCTTTCTTTCTTTTTCTTTTTTTTTTTTTTCTTTTTTGGTTTTTCAAGACAGGGTTTCTCTGTGTAGCTTTGGAGCCTAACCTGACACTAGCTCTGGAGACCAGGCTGGCCTCGAACTCCCAGAGATCCGCCTGCCTCTGCCTCCCGAGTGCTGATTAAAGGCGTATGTCACCAACTCACCAACGCCTGGCTGGATTAACATTTCTACCTGCTTTTGAATCATCACCAAACGTACTCTGGACAAACATGAACAGACTTATTATCAAGTGTAAAATTGTTTAAAGTTTGCATCCACCTATTGCCTCATAGTTATAGGTACAGTTCCCCATTGAATACAGAAACATTCCAAATCAATTTCTGTGAAGGATTGTGGAGATAGAATGGCATAAAACGTCAATAATAGTAACAGATAATGAATAGCCTCAGAGAAAGATTTGCATATTAATGGGAAAGGAATCTGGTGTGGTGAACCACTCTTAGCCTGAGTCTTCATTCAGGACAGCGCAGACACTTAGGTGCATGGTAAAGTTGATCATTAATTGGTCAACTTCCTCATTTCTATTGCCCTTGAAGAGTGCATGGTAAGGCCTCTCAGGACTGCCTTGCTGTGTGACAAGAACTGTATCATAAGACAGCCGAAGAACTCGACTTTAAAAGGTGTCTAAATTTTTCTTACAGGAGTTAGTGGTGATAAAAGGAATTTCTTTCCTCATCTGCCAGAGTATGACTTGATGACAGAGAAGCAGGGAAAGACGATGATGAGCTCAAAGCAGTTCCTGCTGGGGGATTAATATCCTCAAAATTGTCAGGGACCAAGCTCCCTATCATGTCTATAAAGGTCTGTTGAAGAAACTACCTCATCACTCACACTCCATGGAAAGTAGACAGAAGCAAAATAGAAGCAAACAGAAAAAAAGTGGTTCACAATGGGATGTGTGAACAATTAGGTCAGGACACTGCAGCGCAGGAGGCAGGAGGGTTTGGGCACTGAGTTTACTTTGGAGATCCCTCAGTTCTTTTCATAAGTACCAGTTATGGCCTTTGCTTTGGATGAGATTGCCTCATCAGCCAGAGGAAACTGGTTAGACACCACTAAAGCATCCTCCATGTGCTCTTTAATTTAATAGGTTGGTTTGTACGCAGCTCCTTTACTCCTTTCAAATAAAATATCTGATATCCATTCATTATCAAGATATATTAATTCATTTCCTGAAAATTCTGTAATCTGTTCTATAGACACTGAATGAGTATTAAAGACGTGGCCTCTCCAAGGTATGGTTGATTAGGTTTTTATTGTAGCTGTGACTGAGTGTACCAGAGACTTCAGGCATAGTCTAGACTGAACGGGGCCATGAGCCGGGAGGGCAAAAGAGGAAAAGAAAAAGGAGATAGGCGAGATGGGAGAGGAGCAAGAGGGGTAAGAAAGGAGACGCGCATCAAGAGAATGTGTGGTCTAAATGCAGGTTTATACAGCAAAGGGAAACTGCTGGAAAAAAGCATGGCCCAAACCCTGGGCTCCTGAGGGTTAGGGTAGAGGGTGGGGTGAGGAGCACAGGGAGAAGCCACATTTACTGAGTGAGCCTTGTCCAAGGGTGTCTTTGGGGCCCCACAGACTGAACAATGTGTGATGTACAGATGCTTGCTATGGCAAGAGTCTCTATACTATATGTGGTTTATTGTCATATTTTAAGAGTCAGATTAAACAGGAGTGCCTGAGTTTAGCTTTTTTTTTTCTCCCCTATAATCCAGCAATCTGTTATACAAACAAGCTAGTTAAGTGCTCACAGTGGTTTTGTAAATTGTCTGGCTTATAATTAGCTAAAATATTATTTAAAAATAACTGCCAGCTTCCCAACTTTTTAAGGAGCAAGTGATTTTATTTTCTCAGAATGTGATTTTAAAGATTATTCTAGGTTTCTTTTTTTTTTTTTTCATTCTGTCTGTTTGTATAAACCTTGCTAGATTCTCAAAAGAAAGACTTTACTGAAGGGCTGTGAAATGGAAAGCAACTAAAATATACAGTTGATGGATTAGCTCAGTATTTCCCAGCAGAATTTTTTTTAGTCTCTTCTGTTTCGTAGTTTCTTATCTCAGTGGACTACACCTCCGGTTTTTATCAATTACCTCCGGGCACTCCTCTACAAATGCTTGCAATTCTATAGACTGTTCTGGCCGACCTCGCCTTTACCTTTGGCTCTTTATCTTTGGATTCTATCACAAGCTTTCAAGAGAACTATTGTGCAGCCAGCTCAGGGAACCTGCGCACTAGAGTGTTTCAGATCTTCTCTTCTTTCTTCTTTTTCTTCTTCTTTTTCTTTTTTTAACCTCCTGTGAAATAGCTGCAGATCCCAAGATAGCAATTTTCAAAGCAAGTGCTATGTTGTGAAGGAGGAAAAGACTCCTGGATTCGAGCACGACAAGAGCATGACAAGGGGATAGTCTATACATTTAATTTGCATTAATTTGTATTTTTTTGAAGTTACTGTAACTATAGGAAGTAAACATGAACACAGCAATCTTACAAAAGGAAAACTGTTGCTGGCTCAGTTGTGATGATAATATTCACCTTTGAACTGTACTTAATTATTTCCAATTATTCTTAAGCCACTCCACTATTATCAATTTTCTTGAACTATTTAATTATGTCCTATAGCCCTATTTTGTTTGAATTTTGTTTCTTCAAATAAAAGCTTTTTGTCTAATACTTGTAGTAACTTTCTTGAATTTATAGTGTGAGTCACAGACGATGACTTATAAAGGTTCTGAGGTAAATGTTTCAGGATGCATATCAATTTCTGAACTTAATGTACTTGTGAGCAATAAATTAGAGGAAAAAGCCACATTTTGATATGTTTGTCTTTAAGACACTGAAAAGAGAAACTGAATATACAGGAAAAGAGAAAGGCTACTCATGAACAAGCTCTTTGACTGGGAGGATAAATATTGTGAAAATAGCCATCCTACCAAGAACATATACAGATGTAAGGCAACAAATGTAATTATTCACAGAAATTAAAAATATTCTTATATTTTGTATTGCAACACAATAAAGACACAAGATAACATTTCTTTTCTGGGAATAGTGTAAAGCAGACTCCTTGTACAAATTTCTTGTACTGATCAGCAAATTCCTCAACCCACACCAGAAAAGCTTCCTTTTCTAGTAGGTGGGATACCCAGACTCTGAACTGGTCAGATTAGAGAATAAGAAACTGTTGAAAGCTCAGCCCTAAATACAGCATCAATATGACACTCTCTTCAAGGCACAGCATCCTTGGTAAAAAGATGAATCAGTGTAAGAGTCAGAGGCAGCAGATGAATGCAAGTAATTTAGGTTTTCTGTGCACTGTTGAGCAGTAGGGAAAGTTTGCTTAAGTCCTGCTCAAACTCAATCCCAGAATATTTCCAGCATAGAGAAAAAGGTGGGAAAAATGTCCAGTTTGTAGCTAAGGAGCTATTTGCAAACAGTAGTGGATAGGATATGGAGAGGAGTTTTCTATAAGCTGTGTCTACTAGCAGGTCAACCATGCTCTATTGGAAGGGCACATGAACTAAACTAAGCTATTCTGCAGGAGTGTGAATATGATCAAATATGTTATATGAAATTCCCAAGGAGTGAATGAAAATGAGCAGAAAAGGGAGAGACAAAAAAGTTCTGAGTTTCCTTTCAAAATAGGACTGAACTTTCACTACAGAAATTCTAAATCACTTAGAATACAAATGGACTGCTATGAAACTATTGGTAGAGACAATCTTGTTGGTCAGTATTACATTGGAGGAAACATGTCATTTGTGAGTGTGTGTGTGTGTGTGTATGTGTGTGTGTGTGTGTGTGTGTGTGTGTGTATTTGTGTGTCTGTTATAGAAAAAAAAAACTAGGTAAATTTCTTTGGAGAGAAGGATCAACAAATAGGAAACATTCAAACAAAAATTCTGGGTGTTTTGGTTTAAATAAATAGTTGTTTTGCTTTTTTTGCTGCCCCAAAATTCTGATAAAAGAAAATATCAAAATAGTTTATAAAGTTAAATTGACTATGATATCTTAGTACTTTGCAAGCCAGGATACTTTCTTCTAGCCATTCATTAAACTATAATTTCAAGTTTTTTCTTTGCTATTCTTTATAATATAGATTCAGTATAATAAAAAAAAAAACATGTACAGAGAAGTGTGGCAATGTTACTTTTATAAAATCATATTATAGAAATGACATATTGACTTGCTGGCAGCCATAAGTAAAGTTCACATTGTTGATAGAATAATAGAGACTCTTTGGTTAACTAAATGTTGGATGTGTCCACAGTCAGCCTGTAACACCTAACCAAGCCATGTGAATGAACTGCTTCAAAAAAATTACAAAATTTTAGTTTGATGGATTGTAATAGCTTTGTAAGTGTTCATTCATATCCATAGATATATGTATACATAATACATATGCAAACACATACCCATATGTATGTTTATACTTACATGTATAAAATCAAGGATGCATTCTTTCACAAGAAAGAATAAAGTCAGTTATGACTTGATGAAATAGTTCCACTTAGGCGATTTAAAATAATAGTTCAAATGAAGTCTAAAAATAGTGTGTCTGACTTCAGTGACTGCTAGCTTTTACTATAAGTTACCAAGGTGAAAAGAAGTGTTACTGGGAAATGTAATATTATTTAGTCTTAGAGGAAAAGACTTTTTTTTCTTTCCAAATTAATGCTTTGAAATGACATTTTAATCCTCAGATTTTCCACTCTGTGTTGCTCAGATTTGAGCAAAGACCCTTGCATATGTAGGAAAGGTCTACTGCTGAGATGTCCCTCAGTCCTTTACCCTGCATCTCCAAGACTAATTGAGAAAAATACGAACTGCTTTGAAGGGTAGCTTTATACATGTACAAATCTAAATGCATGGCAGCTACACTGTATAAATAACCTGTAAAAAGAAAATACATACTGGCAAAATCATTCTGGATTCAAACGATGTACAGGAATTCTTCTACATTTTTTCCAGGATATGCTTCTTCATAAGTTGAGATTGAATTATTTCTCTGCTTATCTTCTGGTGACTGGTAAAAATTTATATATATATATATATATATATATATATATATATATATATATATATATATAATTTGTGTGTGTGTGTGTATGTGTGTGTGATTAAATAAGCTTGTGACTATGGGATTGGTTATATGTAGGTCTTCAATTCAATAATTCATTTATACAAACATTTTATTATATAATTTCAAATTCTATATATTCCTTTCAGGTAGTTGCAACTGAATTGGAGAACAAGTATTATTTTTCCTTCTTTTTTTCCGTGTGTGTGTGTGTGTGTGTGTGTGTGTGTGTGTGTGTGTGTGTGCATATGTGTAGAAAATTCATGAAGGTAAAATCTGCTGTGGATTCCAGGAAGATGTATTACAATTTCTCTTTTTATCACAACTGCCATTACATTTGAATTTAGAAATTGATTAAGGCAAACCATAGAATTAGCAAACATTTATTTCTGGTGAGAAAATTGAGTTATTCCTTATTGAGAAAAAGCAAATTGTTGCCTCATTTCAGTTCAGTTGCATGTTCAGGCTTATGTGCGTCATGCATGCCCAGTGATCTTGTTGTAGCTACAGTCTTCTAGCTCATGGATATACACCTATATTTTAGCAGTATTTGAATACCCATCTTTCAGAGAAACATGCATCATGGAAGAATTATGTGTTTATGTAAAATTATTATCACCATCGACAGCAAAATCCTCCTCTGGGCACAGTGGTTTCCACACCACATTAACTTTGTTCAAGGTGTTACTTTGCATGGTAAATTTTGTCTCTTTGTTGAGCTGAGTTGGGATGAAATACCTTTTTCATGAGTCTCAATTTTTCAAATTTATGCTGGTGTTGTACTGCATGAGAAAAATCTGCATTTCGTATGCAAATTGGAATTGGCTAAGGATGATAGTGGCTTCCTAACTTTAAATATGTCATGCCACAAATTGCATGAAAGACACATGAAATATTAACATGAAAGATACAGAAAGAGGTCAATGCTACTGGTAACAACAGAAAGGATTTTCTAGGCTGGTTCTCTCTCAACTAAATAAAATATATACCAAGAACAGATTTTTCATTTTAATAAGCAGGTTTATAAAATATTTCTTAGAAGTTTTCCTTATTTTTAGGAAATTGCCTCAAATAGTACATATGAAAACTTGTTTATATTAGACATCCTCTCAGGTTTGCTTCACTCTTAATATGAAATAACAAACCCTCAGATATAGCTATATTTTCTAATTTCAAAGGATAATTGTGCAGCTACCACTTTCACCTGAGACTTAAATTTTCTTTGTCCCAGAATTGAAGCTTGTTTCAACTAATTAATTAAACTTACATGTGCAGCAAAAAATGTGTACATAAAAGTTTGGTGTTATTTTTCATGGATACGTATATTACTATTAAAGAAAATTTCATTTGAGGCATGAAACACAAGTGGGCAATTTAGTGGTATTTGTGTATTATCCTTGACACAGAGAAAGTTTCCAAGCAAAGTAGACAATTAGCAATAATATGTCCATAGAAAATATCAGAAAACATATTATAGCTATCTTGTCAATGACATATGAGGTATATGTGAACCAAAAAAAAAAAAAAAAAGATTCTATAGAAAAAAATAAGGATGGAGAAAGAAAAGGAGGGGAGGACTTTTTTAAGTGTCAGTTTTATAATTTAACCCAGCTCATTCAAATTTAGGTTTGTGAAAATAGATGTACACAAAAAGTCAATGGACTGATACTGAATCTAAAACCGATGCATATTTAACTTACTGTATTCTTAGATCTAGCAGAGATAACAAAGAAAATTAACAGACACTTTGTGTTTAAGGGAATACACTACAGTCAGCAAGGCAAGCTCCTTTCACTGTCACTCAAGTAACAGATCACACAGGTGCTTTGTAAAAGAGACAGTTGCACTTTGATTCTGAAGGAAACACTTGCCACCAGCTTTGTTAATTGAGTTTTGAAATTACTACTATTTTAGGAAAAGGATCTCCTTAAAATTTTGTTGTCTTTCACATTGTTAGTGATGAAGGGTTCTGGAAGCACCTTAACCGGAAGCCTGTGTCTGAAAATTTCCAGTGAAATCACAGGCAGTCTGTTGATGCTGCAGCCGTTTCCAGATTCACCACGGCAGGTTGACACATCTGCCCTACACATGGGGTTGTCCAGCCACAGAACGTGTTGCCATACTGATATGTGAGATTAGCTACAAGAATTCCTCGTTCCTGGAAACTGGTTTTAACCATGGTCACTCATCCAGGAAGAGTGGAAAGAAAGGATATTATGAATAAACAAGTTCTTCTATGAACCCAAATTCTAAGGTGATAACCACCATTTAGAGCTTATTCATGCTCAGGTATGGAGGATCATACAAGATGGAGATCTTTTGGGCCCAATATATCACTATGGAACATGCCTTGTTGACATCTTGATATGTTTGTTCCTTTATACTAAGATACTCAGAGTCATCTTGTCTTGTTTGCAGCCCTTCAGTGATGAGTAGTCCACTAGGTGAACATTGAAATTGGCCTTTACACTCTTGTCTTTTTGTGTACTTTTTAAAACCCATTCAGGTATCCATTTTACAAATCTTGAATTCATATTTTGTGACTGTTTTAGTTTGAATAATATCATTGTTTACCAGTACCAGAAAAACAAATTTAAAAGTAGGAAACATACTTCAGAAAGCTCATGACTTCAGAAATGACAGCCTCTGAGCAGTTGACCTGATTCCAGTAGACATGAGATGAAACGGCACATTAGTGGAAAGGCAGTGCTGGCACAGGCTTCTGTCCTTAAGGTATGCAGACAGCAAAGACTTAGAGTAAAGAAGGAGCATGGACAAAAGACAGAGAACCAATTGCAGCCATGAGAGGATGCTTTCTCAGAAAGCCAGACAGCTCCATTTATTACACAAACAACTTTTTATATGAAGTAGCTTTATTTAAATCACTGTGGATTAAACAGAACGATAATGACAAGCAGAATATTAAAGACACAATGGAGGACTTCATTTAAAAACTATTTGTTTATGTGTATGTGTTTCCGTGCACACATATACAGCTGTGTGCCCATGGTGGTCAGAAAGTTGTATATGATCCTTCAGAAATGGAGTTACAGGTTACTTTCTCCAGGACAGCCAAGCTTTTTATGTGGATGCTGCCTCTGTGGGTCCTTGTATCTGAGCTCTAGTAACTAAAATCTGTAACATTGCTGCTTCAAATATGTTTAAACATTTAAAAAATTGTAATCTTTCACTGGAAATTCCTCTTACTCCTTATCCACATTTCATTTACTTTGTATACATTTTTGGGGGGACTTTGCTGTCATTTGGGGTGAATTTTTACTTCCCGGGCCCTACTTTTTATCATTGCTTAAGTATTCAATATTATTACTGGAGAATGCAGAATAAAAATGGACACCACTTTATTCTTAGGATTTCCTGTTTTATCTTTGGAAACTGATAATGTTATTCAAACCATGCTTCCAGATTTTCGTACTATTTGGCATTTTCTTTCCAGAGTTATAAAAGTCTGCTCTTTGCATAATGAGACTTCCTTTAATATCCCTTTGAAAACTACTGAGTTCATATTCTTTAAATAGGTGAGTGAAAGCACACAGTCACTTTCACTTTTGGTTGTCTGCTCGCTATTCTCCAGATATTTGCCATAACAGTCTGTTGTCAGGCCACCATCAATATCTTCCTGACTGGCTTTATTGGCAGAGTTCCCAGCGTTACCAACAGAATTATACACAACTGTCTGCAACACCCGCATCCGTGTATTGATGCTAACAATCCCGGTTATAAAATCATTTGGAGAATATTCTTTATGTTAATGTGTTTATGTTAATATTGTGTTGTGTTTGTGTGGTGTATAGGAATCTGTATTGCCACAGTATGTGTTAAAGTGTGTATTCAGGTGCAGACGCCTATGTATGTGATGTTTTTGCTGCCTGGAGGTTAATTATGGTGTCTTTCTCTGACTGTTTTTTCACCCTTTACTTCCATTTACATAGTCATATTTATTAGTTATTTGGGAATTTCTTATAACATGTTTTAATAATATTTACCTCCAACTCCTTATCCATGGATTTGTGGACTTTGCCCCTCCCCTTTCAAAAGCCTATCTAATCTAATTTGCATTGCTCATGTGTGCATGAGTGTGTGTCTTTCCACTGGATCATGGTCAGCATATCAGTTGGAAAACTAACTCTCCTTCTCCTAGCAGCTAATTTCCATAGCACCCCAGCTAGGGGCAGGACTTTTTTCCCATTTCCCTTCTCCATGAAGGGATTTAGACTGGCTTGATCTTGTACAGATCTTCTGCATGTTGGCATCACTGCTATGAGTTCATAAGTGAAGCTCCCTTGCTGTGTCTAGAGGACTCTTTTTTCATATAGTCATCCATCACCTCTGACTCTTACAGTTAATTCCCATTTCTTCTGCAATGATCCATAAGCTCTAGGAAAAGAGGCATTGCACAGATGTCCCATTCAGGGATGAGCATTCCACAGTCTTATTCTCTGCATCTAAGCCAAGTATGAGTCCCTGTGTTTATTGCATTTTGATGAGGGTTGACAGATACACTAAGAAAATGCTTACAAACACACACACACACACACACACACACACACACAGAGAGAGAGAGAGAGAGAGAGAGAGAGAGAGAGAGTTAGCTTATAACAAAATGACAGTGCCCATACTAGACATTTTTGTTGCTATTTTATTTTGATTCTTAAATAGGGTATTGCATGAAAACCAAAGCTCAGTTAGATTGGCTGCCAAACATTCTTCAGAAATCTGCTTATTTCTGTACACCCCAGGGTTGGGGTTGGACACATATACAACCAAACCTGTTTTAATTATTACAAATTTTTATAAAGTGGGTTATGTGGTTCTGAACTCAAGTTTACAGACTCAGATGCCTGGACTTTTCTCACTGAGCCATCCATTCAACCTCTGTCCTTGGTTTAAAGTAATATCTTTTAGATAATGTTTCCCCCTATGTTTTGTCTTATGAATAAAGATAATGGGTAGCAGATTTCCTTAAGGAAGTTATAAAGCTTGTGTTTTTATGTATTATTTTGGTGCAGGATCTCAGTAGGTACTCTTCTTTGATCTATATTAGAAAAGGTCTTGAAGTAGCAGGGATTAAACAGTCTATGCCTTCTGAGTGCTGGGTTTCAAGACAGACACAACTATACCTAGTAGAACAAAAATGGTTTTAAGATAATGCTTGTGCATATAGCAGAGTTCTATTTAACAAAACATATTTGCTGACCAATGTCAAACATTAAACACTATCTGAAAGTCACTTCTTGGCTTTTTCTTTCTCTTCCCACTGTGTCTTTTTATTCTTACTTATATTCCTATTCCAAAATTCTGATGATTCTGAATTCTCAAAAATCCATGGCCTTTTATGACCCCCACCTTTTTCTGTACTTAACTCTGTTTATTTAAATGCCTTATTCTGAAGTAGGATTTATCCACTGAAAATTGTAATATATCTTGGTCCCATTATGGACTACAGAGAATGATTGAAGAGTGTGATTTTCACTTTCTATGCCCCAAGTCAATGAATGATACAATCACCATTAGTTTCACTATTAGTCCACTTGGTGACAATATGATACAATCACCATTAGTCCACCTGGTGGACCAGTCCCCATAAGCTTAGGGCTCAAAGGAAATACAGAATTGGTGTGTACTATGACTTATTTGTCTGAGGAGGTTAAGGAAAAAGACATTCACACTCTCTTGGTGATTTCCTTCTTTATTCTTCTCTACTCTTCACTCTGTGTTCTTTATTTCCTTTTCTTATCTCTATCCAGAAATGTCCCTTCTGTCTATCTTGATGTTTTCTTTCTCCTTCTAACTCTCTTGATATTCTCCTCCTAATTCTCTCATTCTTGCTGTCTCCCTTCTAGTTCCTTCTAACTCTCTCATTCTTGATGTTTTTCTTCTAACTCTCTTTCTTGATATTTCCTGTCTAATTCATTTGAACTCCATCTTTTTTCTTTTCTTTAGAGTTTATATATTCCAGCAAATTCTTTCACCCTGTGGCTACATGCTGTTTTTCACGTGAATGAGCGCAAGCAAAAAAAAAAATAGCATGTTTTCCATATCCCTTACATGATTAAACATTTTATGTATTGCAGGTGAAAAACAAATTATCCCAAGAACCCACATACATTCAGACCCAAGCAATGTGCTATTGATTAACAGTGTGTAAACAAAGCAAGATAGTCTTTGACTGGCAGGCTGCATTTTGCAGTTACAAAGAAAGGACCTGTTCATTTTATTGCTTATCTTGAAAGGTAATCTCATAAGGAATCTTAAAGGAATAACAAATCTAAACTTTTCATATATGAAAAAGAATTAGCCAGCTCTACTTTAAATCTTTAAGGTACATACCCACTAATCAAGAGTTTTTATATTGGGAGACTTAGGGCAGAAATGGTATTAGGAATTAAGCATCATCTTTGGTCATCACCCAATCCTAGCAAGAAAGGTACATCAATTAATGATAATTGAGCTGCTTTGTTCTTGTTCCCTGACATTAACAAGTTCCTCATTCAACTATGGGCCTTTTTAAAACTTTAGGTCATTTTTTGGGTGTTTTACCCCAAAAAATGTTTGACAAAAACATCTCAGTCAAATTTTAAGTTATTTTCTAAGGTTTGTTGGAGCTATGATGTACTTCAAAGCTTGAGAACACATCTCCAAATATTAAGGTTAAAAAAATTTAAGCTAGATGGGCTACTGGAACTCAATTGTTTTTTCTTAATCATTTACCTAAGCCACAGTAGAAACTTGTGTGTTCTAGCTTGGTTATATTTTTAATCATCAAAACCCTATTTAAACTAGCATGATTGTTATCAATTAGGCAGTATAGCTTAGGAAGAAATCATCTTCATAATAATCCCCAGGTAAAAATTCCCACTAGGACAGGATGTTTCCAGGAGATAAATACACTACATTAGGACAGTGGAGATCTCCCCACACCCATTCAAACCATGACAGATACCTGAGAAAGAGGGCAGCTGCTCACATGTTAGGGCATAGCAGAAGCAAAAGACATTCCAGGTTCTGTGATCTTGGGCCTTTCCTATCCAAAATTCACCCATCAGGGATTTTTCGCATGGTGGCTTGGCTACTGGACTTCAGTTGCGATGCTCTTCCCCCTGACTTGGCCACTAGCACATTAGCTATTGAAGTGTCTCTATATAGTAGAGGCTGGAAGGTTGATTAGTGGCCAGGAGTTTACTGAAATAGGAATGAGCTGCAAAGTCAGACTTGAGTTGAATGGGAAAGTCTTCATGAGAAAGTCTTCATGCATCATCTGTTGGCTGGGGACAGATGAAGTCAGCCAGCCTGGATCCTTGTTGGATAGAGCTTTTAAGGACGAAATGCTGGATAGAGCAAACAATGCCACAGATTGAGAGTGGATGGTAGTTTGCTTGAAAAGATGATAACAAGTGCATAATTTCAGGAGTTGTGGTGTGATATAGATGCCACCACTGGGGCTGTGCTCCCCATGATCTGTTACCTTTACATCTTGTCGAGTTGTGGCTTTCTGTGATGATGTCTATTTACTGTAAAGATAAGCTTTTTCATAAGTGGTGATAGCTACATGTGACTCTGAGTGAAAGGATAAGATTTAGAAAGCAATTAAGACTTCTACTGCCCTACCAAAGTGAAGGCAATAGATTACCTTTCAAGATCCATGACCTCACTAGGAGGGTTTGGAAGACTGTGCGAGTCAGCATGCCAGGATGTCTGCTGAGAAGCAATAAGAATTGTTTCATGAATGAGACCTTAACAATGGCAGTATTTGTGGACATGCTAATACTGAAGGGGAGGAAGTCCCATGGGGTTCCATGATTAAACAAAGAACAACTGGTAACTAGTGACTGCTAAGAGTGGGATAATTAGCCTTTCTCAGGGACAAGCCACTAATTGGTTACTGAATACAATGTAGTCAGCACTAAAACCATAAGCGTACAAGCAACAATAACAAAAAACAGACTCAGCAGGATATGCATTTAGGTGTGTCATTATGATTTTGGTAAACACACACATATTAACACAAATCCCTAAAAGTTTTCTATAATCACATTTCACATAGCCTTTAATGAAGATAATAAAATTCAATCAGCTAATATATTCAAAAAATGTTGTTAGTTAATACACTCAAACATTATATATTATGTTTTTCTGAATTAAGAACATGTAAGTAGGGTAGAGACAAATTGCCTATATCTGTATACTACTGTGTAAAATTTGAATCAATGTTGACAGAGAAGATATCCAAGACAAAAATTGTATTCTTGGTGAGCCTGTCCTCTAATATGAGAGGGTAGAGTCAATTTCAGTATGCCTTAATATAGATCTTTTCACTCAATCTTTTCTGTATCTATAGCCATGGGAGTTAACGGTAAATGATAGCATCACTGTAAGATATCACTTGTGAATTTGCCTCTCATTGATAAAGGAATGTAAAACCTTCATCTGAGGCAGTGACAGGAGTTAGACTTAGCCATGCTATGTCCATTGCTTTGAGATTGTTAAATAAACACTCAATTCTACATAGAGAAACTGAGAATACTAGAGAACATAAGTAAATATAAAGGAAAACTCAGGAGAATATCCACCTATCTAGGTAGAGCATAGGTTTAGCATAGTGACTTATTAGATTTAGTTGTAACACCCTGTTTCATCATGCAATAAGCTATGCTGAAAAATTCCCTGTAGAACATGAACACTTCTAAATCATGAATATAAACAGAGTAGATAGTTGACAGAGCAAAAATATACTGGAGATCAGGATTTGGCAGAAGTGTGGGGCCTAGATATGTGATATTTTAGGCTTTTGCAGCCATATGGTGTCTATCATATCTACTCATCTCTACCATTATACTGAGACTGTCGACCTGAATAGTATGTAAGGGAATGACGATGTTGTGTTCCAATTAAATTACACCCACAAGGCTATTAGTGAACTCTGTTTTAGGAAAGACATTAGCATGTTAAAGGAGATTCCTATAGTCTCAGAGTTCTAGAAACATTTGGGTATTAGTGGTCAGCAAAGTGAAGGTTTGAGGATGATGAAATTTACAGCAAGAGATGCAAAGATGGAAAAACAGAGAGATCTTATGGTAATAATAAGAACATGAACCCATAAATCAGAGTTTGGACAGATGGGCAAAAGATTTGCTGGTGATATGTGGAACAGATTGTCTTGGAAGGATTTTTGAGGAGAATAACTATTGGATTATGCATTTCAATAATAGAAGGGATTGGTGTAGGTTGGAATGTTAGATATTAAATGTTTCATCAGGGTTGGGGCAATGGCTCAGTCTGTAAAGAGCTTGTTGTGCAAACAAGAGAACCTGAGTTCAGATTCTCAGAACCCAAAAAGAGAGCTGGGAGTGGTGAGACAATTTTTTGGGGGGAGGGGTATGTTGAGACAGGGTTTCTCTGTGGCTTTGGAGGCCGTCCTGAAACTAGCGCTTATAGACCAGGCTGGTCTTCAACTCACAGATATCCACCTGTCTCTGCCTCCCTCAGCACCATCACCAACCTGAGTGAGACAAATTTATAATCTGAGTTCTGGAAAGATAGAGAGACAAGGATCCTGGAGCTTCCTGGCCAGATAGGCTAGATGGTTTGATAAGGCTCATGCCCAGTCAGAGACCCTATAGTAAGATAAAAGGTGTCAAGTGGCGGTGACACTATCTCAACTTTGGCATTTTTCTTCCACATACACATACATGCACACACACACACACACTCACACACACACACACACACACACACACACACACACACACACACATTAGATGACAGATGATACACAGGACAGATACAGATATAATATATTTTAGACAGACAGACAGACAGACAGACAGATAGATAGACATGCAAATAAATAAATTAATTAAGGAGTCAATGTTTATCCAGTGAAATCTTTCTGTTTTTCAGTCACCAAAATATGTGTGAGAATGACAAGGAAAATGTTGAATCAGTCATTTGGCAGGGCTCTATTTCAATTTTCAATGTATCATTCCTGAGACTCAATGAAAAATTATTCAATGGGTTCAAATACAGGAAGACCAATTTGGAGGTGGCTCATGTAGACAGTGATGTGAAATTTTTAAAGGGCATAGCTGTTAGGAATAGGCAAAAATGAATGTTTTGGCAGAAACTCGCTGTATTACTTGATAAATGCCAGAGAAGATTTAACAGTGATGCCTGCTCTCAGTATTTTAAACTGACTTTTAGCTGTGTAAATGTGCACACAGGGAAGTTAATTGCTTCATTGTTGACATTAACTTTATAAATATACATATATTAGATAGACCCAAAGCAAAATAATAACAAAATAAAATCTTATAAATTATAAATCAAGGCAAGTGATTGTGTCAATTCTTGGATAAGTCACAGTATTAAATTTCTTATGAACTTCGAATCCTTTAGGACAAATCAAGTTTGGTCACATCTATCTCTGTGCTATTTATCACATGACCTTTTTCTTAAAAATAATTGTAGCTTTTACTTGTGATGATGTCAGTGTTGAGTTGTTGTGTCTTGTAAATATAAACATCACACCATATCTTCCAAATTATGTAGAGAATTATTTGGGGGAAGAGGTGACAGGAGAGAGGGGTGCTGCGAGGCAAGGAGTAGTGGCTTTATATTCCTATGTGGCTAATTGTAAATTCTCAGGGACCGAAATCTGACAATGCCTTTCATAAATCACATGGCTTTGTTCATATCTATTTTGACATATGGCTCTAGGTCGATGCCACTAACACTTTTGGTTTCTTGCTTCCTGGGCAGCCCTGATCTATTCAGCACTAATGATGACAAGAGTGATTGGTGGACGTCTTTCAATGGATTTAGAGCCATCATTGGAGAAAGAGTAGGGATGGAATACCATTTATAAGATCCAAAGAAGAACAAAGTCCACATTAAGAGCTGTGACTTGACCATCACTTAAAGGAGTGTCATATAAAGTCTCTTGTGTCACTTGAAATATATTGACACTTCTAGCACAAAGTAGGCCAGAGAGAGAGAGTATAGGTCTGAAAACCTTAGCATTCTCTTTTGGAATGAATTTCTAGGGAGGATAGCAAAATCATGATTCATCTTGATATTTTCACTTTGCTTATTATTTTGTGGGCATGCATATACAAAGGTCTTTATATTTGTCTTATTATTTGTAGGATCCAGGGTTATATTTTCTAAATATCTATAGAAGGTATAGGAACTAATATTCTAAAATTGCAGGCAGCATCATTAGCTAGGCCTGGCATCACTTTCCTCATCCCCATCATATCACCCATCTTTGACAACAATCAGTGAGACAGTTTCTGCATCTTGTGTGAATATTGCTTGATTTCGCTCATTAATAGATTAGCAGAGCATTCTACACTTCATATTTACTTTAACTAATTTCTCTCAAAGATAAAAAATAGCATGGTTGATTGATCATGATAGTGAAGACATTTAAATAAACAGTAGTTTGTATTCCTATTAACAATCAATATTCCCCAAAATGTTTACAGGAATTGACAGTTTTTTAAAGGGCTCTTTCTTATTACAGTATCACATTAACTGAAAATTAAGAGAGTAATTAAGTCTAACAAAGACTTAAAAATGTAAATTTAGAGAAAGGTGAACAATTGGAATACAATTGAACAAAGTGCAACGTATAAAGCTGGGAATATGTTTTAATTTAGTTACAGTGTAAGCCTTCATATTACCATCCTGCCAGATAAGTTCTGAAGTCAGACAAAGTGGTTTCATATCTGTCTGGGCAGATTTATAAAATCTAACACTTCTCCTGATTATAGTGCAAATTGTATTAAATATTCAATATTGCTTAGTTAAATATACAATGTATATTAACTAATGTTTAGTAGTCAGTGATTTTCACCCTTCAGCAATTCATGATCCTTTTATAAATGTAAATTGAGAAAATTTCTGTATTCCTACTTTTGTTTCCAATGGCATGATTGTGTAATATAGCTTATAAAATGAGTATGGTATGCATCAGCCACAATTTCAAATTTCAAAACATCCTATTTTGGAGTTTAATTAACATATACCGCATTTATATAACCGCTTGTGTAATCAATCCCATTGACATTCAAAATAAAATGAGAATTTAGCCAAATTTCATGGCTAAGATAGTCTCAATTTTTATAATGAGGTTTCATATTGTGTACACTCTTTATTCTTTCCAGTGCCTCTAGATTTGTGGTAAACAAAAAATGAAATATATATTAAAACATATGGATAAAAATGTCGGCATATAGTATGATTAACTTGTGCCCATTTGGGAGATTCTAATTCTCTATATGATATGATATATATATATATATATGTATGTGTGTGTGTGTGTGTGTGTGTGTGTGTGTATGGGTAGATAGTGTGATTGATAAATAGATGTGGATACCTTTGTGTTATGTATGGATGTACATATATAAAGTTAAGTATATAAAAATAAATTCCTAAATTTAAGTATACAGAATATTAATAAAAATTGTAATCATGCTGTTATGCTTCAATTTTCAACATAATACTACAGAAAATTACTGAAATCTTCCTCCATTTTAAGTACAATAAGAAATCTAAATTTTCAACAGAATTTGATGATTTTTTTAACATTTAGATGCTCTGTAGCAGATGTGTGCTAGATTTTTAAATTACTTAGGTAATATGACTTTACTTTTTTTTTAGATTCTTGGGTCTAAATTTCCTTGGGTTTTTAGGAGTGTGATTGGAAGTATTTCTTGGTATATAAGCCAGTTTAAACAGAGTTCTCAGTGTGCTCTTCTTAGCAAAGACAGAACTGATGGGCCTCATTCTGTGAAAATTAAGGTATCATGTCTGTCTGCACAATACATGGGAGGAAATTATATTGGTACAATCTCATTTTCAGTTGCTTTTTAGATTTACCAACATTTCCAGAGGACCTCTAGTCTCCTTCTCTACCAGAGGATGATCTTCAATCAATCTCCATGACTGCAGTTTCATTACTGCATAGGACCAAGATGGGATGATTCTTGTATTGAGGACATTGTAATACAAACTTTCCTTTATGTTCTCTATTTGCCTAAATATTTTCTACCATTTTTAGATGTAGATGAAAGGAGTTAAAATAATAAAGGCCACTTAAGGAAGGGTTCATTTTGACATATAGTTGGAGGGTATAGTTCACAATCCCAGGGCAGTGGTGCTGGGAGCATGAGTTAGTTGGTCACCTATTATCTGCACGAGTTAGCTGGTCACCTATTATCTGCATGAGTTAACAGGTTACCTATTATCTGCATGAGTTAGCTGGTCACCTATTATCTGTATGAGTTAGCTGGTTAGCTGTTCACCCATTATGTGTGTAAGTTAGCTCTTCACTTATTATCTCCAACCAGGAAGCAAAAACAAATGAATGCTTGCACTCAGCTTACTCTCATTTTTATTCAATTCATGTTCCCGCTTACATAGTGTTGTTGCCCATATTTGGTGTGTATTCTCAATTTAACATAATCTAGAAATTTGCTTACAGACATATTGAAAAAAATCTTCTCTTATTGTACAACTCATCTGGTTGAGAGTATTAACTATAACATCACATGACCTTTCAGGGATTAAAGGAACCAGGAACAACAATGGTCTAAACCAGCTTGAATCTCTGGTAACAGAATACAATTTATGAATACCATCAGGAATGTTTTAGCCAGATCTCTAGAGAGAAGGTTAAGAAACTGACAAAAAAATAATATCTCAGTGTTTTGGCTTGTTCTCTGATAAAGTTCAGGAAGAATGGTGCTAAATCTCTCAAGTATTTCTGCAGCAGTCCGGATGCTCACAACTACATTTCAGTGTAGCTCAGTTACTAAGCAGGAGTCAAAACATTTTACTCACATAGAAAAATTGGATGGCTGCAGTTTAGTAGTGAATTTACAATTATTAATATTTATGCCAATAATAGCTTAATGGTGCATCTGTTAATATATGTGGAAAGAAAATGTTTATAGACAGATGCATAAAATTGAAAAATAAACATATAACAAAGGAGGATCCTGTATTGAACAGACAATATAAACCCATATTCAATAAAGGACCATTTTTAGTGACCACAATATTTATTTCTCATTTATATATGATCGCATTAAGCAACTGAGGAAAGCAATTGGCAATGCAGCAAACAGGCAAACAGTATAAAAATAAAGACTGTGCAAAGTACATTTTTTTCTTTTGTAATCTTCAGTTGCAAAAATTTACACATTTAAGTAACCATCTGTTTTCTTCAGGAAGAAATCATTTTCATTTCTCTCTCTCATCTTGCAAACAGCTGTCAGCCAGGAGGGCACAGAGGATATTTATTGCTCACATCACACGAAGCCTGGGACAGACTCCAGTAATCCTGGAGTTTAAAGCTTCCTCTATCACTAAGTCGCTTTTGTTTTTCTCATTCATCACTCTTCTTCTGTTGTACATTTTCCTTTTGTGGCTTTTACTCCTGATAATCAAATCTTTGAGAATTTTGTCGGATACCTAGTGCCATTATAATTACTTCAACCAATACTTCATACCGTGTCTTACCTCGAAAAAATTCTTATGCATCATCTTGAATTTCTGATTGAAATTTATGCTTTCCAATATCTTTTGCAAATTAATAAATACAAATCAAGAATGTCAACATTGCATACTCTATTCAGAGTTCTTTTTGAACCAAAGGTCATTCATCATTTGTTGGGATTTTGTTGGATTTAATGATTTTTTTTCCTTCTGTTACGATTAAATTTTTCTGTCTTAGGAATGGGCCATCCCCTCACATGTTACCCAAATTGAGTTAAAAATAACACACAAAACTTACAAATATCAGAAAAACAATTTGGTGCTCATTAATAAGTGTGTTGGTCTGTTTAATCAATACTTCTGTTAAAATGGCGCCACTCAAGAACATCTTTCTGGTAAATTTTCCTGGTCAGTCGACACACACCTCAGAAAAATGTCTGAGACTTCTACTTCTCTGAATGTATTTTACTAAAAATTAGCATTTTCTATAAATGAAATTATTCATGCTGCCTTACAACTCACAGGTGCCAAGTAGCCAAGGGATCACATGGTTCATAGAATCCTTAGCAAAGCAATGTAAAGGACAGAGGCATGGATTTTAAGCACAGACATAATAGCCTAATAACTGTCATAAGTTAAGAGTTATGTACAGAGGTCATTGCGGTAATTGGTCATGGATTGGCAAGAAAGTAAGACTCCAAGAGAAACGCCAACAAATAGAGATTTTATTCTACAAGATTACTTGTGACTTTGAAATAACTTTGGCATATTGAGCCAGAAATAAGCTTAAAAAACAAGATTATTGGAGTTAAAGAAAAAAGAACTGAGACAATTAATAAAAGTCTTTGAAATAAGACAGCTAACTGTGAAGATGATGAAACAATATCAAGAAATGCATTTACATAACTATTCACCAGCATACAGTCAAGAGACAGGATCTTTGTTTACGTTCCAACTCTGATGTCTGGCCCAGAGACCCTGATCACTACTAACTGGAAAATGAGATAGTTACCATTACTGTGAGCATTTTATCCAGATGGACATGGTTTTTGTACTAATGCTAATTGTTCTTAAGTCATCTGGAGACTGTAATTCTGAAAAAAAAAAAATCAATGCAGCAGGGAGTCAGAAAGACTGAAAGTGGTGTGTGACTATATGATATTGTAAACTAGAAACAGTTTCATCCAAAATAAAGCACTTTCTGCAGGCTGGATATAGGAAAAACATCCCTGAAAATATTAAGCTCTGTGCATCTTGCTGTCATTTATTTTATATTACCTGAAAATAAGGCATTGGTCCTATTGGGAGGTGAGCATGAGAAACCTACCTTCTATCAAGCCGACTGGCTTACAAGAGTAGCACACAGTGCAGTACTCTAAAAACAACCTTAGGTTTAGCAAGTGTGAGAAAAGTATTCAAGTGCTGTGAGCAATGGGTGTCCAGAGAAATAACTATGTCACCTCTTCTTCACTAAAAAAATAATGATCTGACTGAATGATTTCTAGACAGTAAAGAAAAGAAAATCAAATTAAAACATGAAAATTCAACAAGTTTCATGTTTTTATATGAAATTCACTGTCATGTGAAAATGAAGGAAATATCATCATGAAGGCATATAGGAAACTAACCACTGTCATTTCCTCCTATCAACAGTGGATTGTCTCTAGACACTCAGATATGAAAAAACCAATCTCTTGAATTAATGTAGTGTCATTTCATATATTGTGCACACATGTTGTACATGTAACTTGCCTATGTATTAACGAGAAAAAATGGAAAGGCTAGGTAAATAGACATTGTATTGAGTTGTTTAAGCCATGGTAAGAGAACACCCATATATGATCAGTACATACGCAGAAATACTTTTATTTTCTAAATTACTTTTTGTTCAAAGACAATTGCACACCCCAATGTGGAACTCATAGATAAGGGCAGCTATCTAGACCTGAAAATTACCAAATGCAAAATCCTGACTTTAAAGTAAATTTTTATTAAAGTGATCCCTATGGATATGCAGAAGAAATCAGATGCAAGAGAGAGCAAAGGTATTATAAGAAGTAGAATTCTGTCTCTTTTAGATGGTAGATAAATTAAACCAGAAATATTTTACGAATTAGTTCTGTATGTGTGTGTTCAAGGGTGACAATCATTCATGGAGTAACATAATATATAGGGAGTGTAGCCTGACTATTCCAGTATATCTGAGCATATTTTCCTATTTCCTTTACTCTTTTAGCTACCAAGCTGTTGTCCATAAAAGTATATAATCTCCTGAGAATACTTAACATTGTAAAGTGAATTTTACTTTCCAGAAAAATTCCCCAATTGACCATCTTGGTCAATTGCCATATGAACTTCCTTCTCTTTGACAGATGGCATTTAGGAGGCAGTACTTAAACTGTGAAGGAAGTGACACAGTAGGTGGTCAGACAATAGATAATGGAATCCTGTTGGAAGAAATGTGTCTGGTATGCCCACTGTGGGCTCCTGCTGAGTAGTTTGTTCAGGAATCCATGGCATTCTTTTCTTTAGAGATTCTTGAAATGAATTAGAGCAACAAGTGCTGTAGTTATATTCAGGTTCTAATGACACTACTCATCTCATATTCCTTCTCCTGGGTTTTCATTGTCACCTTCAGAATTTGTCAACAGATTCTGGGTGGTACATTATTCGATCTAACCAGTGGAATTCTAGAGTTGGAAATTACCATGGTACTGACATGTTTAATCAGGTCCTTATAAACTAAATGCCACTTTATAAAATAGTTACCTTAGATTTCTTGTTACCAAGATCTAGAACTTGCCTCCTCTGAACTTTCCTTGTTATCTCTATTGAAATGCAGACAAGACACTTGTGAACACAATGCAGAAGCGACAGTTTATTATAATGTAGAACGAGACACATTCAATGGGCAAGTATGAGAGATGACCAAGTGATGACTGGGTGGGACAGTTGTGAAGTAAACATTTTAACGTTGTAGGAGTGGACAGTAGTGAAAGGAAGACACTCTCATGTCATCACCATGGACAAGAGGCAGAGAGATGATACAGGAAAAAACCCTCTCATGGGGTGAGAGTGGATGAGGGTAGAGTTATGTCAACCTCCACTTTAGTTAGACATCATAGTCTGTTACTAAAGTTTCTAGAAAAGAAAGCTTGTTAGAGGCATTTTTCAACACAAGTGAATGGCAGGATTACTGAGTTAAACTCTTAAGGTAGGTTCTTATTTTGTCATGACTCCCTGAGCAAGGGTGTCAGTTTGGAGGTCTAGGCAATCTATGGCACCTCTGGTAGTGTATCATTATTTATGCCTAGTAAGAGAATAGACTTTGGGGCCCCTCTCCACATATAGGGATACTCTCTCAGCCTAGACACACTGGGGAGGGTCCAGGCCCTGCTCCCAATGATATGACAGACTTTGATGATCCCCCATGGAAGGCCTCACACTCCCTGGGGAGCAGAAAAGGGTTGGGATGGGGGTTAAGGGTTAGGGGAGGGAGGGAGGGGAGGGAGAGGGAACTGGGATTGACATGTAAAATAATATTGTTTCTAATAATAATAAAAAAATCTATTTCCAAAAAAGAAAAAAACCAGCTGAGGAAGCTGCATGAAATGTCAGAAAACAACTTCCTTCATAACATCTGCTGCAGATTCCTGCTTGGGCTCCTTCTTTGTTTTTCCTGCATGAAAAGTCAGTTGGGATATGTAAGCCAAGTAAGCCCTTTCCTGCCGCATTTTCTTTTGGCCATGGTATTTATTGGAGCATTAGAAAGTATTTTAAGACAGGGTTAGCAACCAGGTGTATAGTATAGATGACCACATCTCCACTCAGGGGATGGACAGGGATGCCAATCAAATCCCATTCTTTTGCCATCAACGGAAATACTACAGTTTCAGTTCCAGGTTTTATCAATTTTAATTATGGGAAAGAGGTCCATTCTAATGGCTTTCAATTCAGGTGGTACCTAATAAGCTATTAAACCTTCTCAACTTTAAAATAGGCAGATTTACATAAATCTCCTGACTTTGTTAGGATAAAATTTGCTATTCTAAATAAATAAGATAACTTTTAAAGTTGCTGAAGTCTTCACTAGTAAACTTGTCCCTAAGCTTCCTTAATGCCTGTTTTTTTATTATATTATTTTATTAAGGTAGCTAAGAATCTTAAAAAGAAAACTCAAATTCCTCTGCAGAAATAAAAATGCTTAATTTGATATTTCAATGTCAGTAATCAATTTTGATGGATGAAATGTTAAGATAAGAGGATGGAGATAAAAATTCAAGATGGAGCAATTTAGTGTTGTGTATTAGAGTATAGACTAAATACTTTAGGAGAAAGGCTAAGCAATAACTCTTCAAGTTTGCCATGATGGTGCAGGACCTGTAATTCCACATACTAGGGAAGATGAAGTAGAAATATAGGTATTTGATGTCTTCCTAGGCTATAGAATGAGTCCAGGGCCAACATGAGCTACATCCCAATATCCAATCTCAAAATAACAATTAACTTGATATCTGAGGATATAGTAAGTGATGTTGTACTCCAATCGCATGGGTTGAGGCACTAGGTTCAGACTCCATCACTACATAAGTGAGTGAATGAACAAACACATAAATAAATACTCATGTTGTTGGATATAAGTTCTTCAGTAGAGTTTGGAAGAGAATGTTTACAGTTTATTCCTGAGTAATGGGTATTCATAATATAACCCTATTTTATATTTAGGCAAAAACAGTTCTATAAGTTTTATTTCATCTCAGAATATTGCTCAAGTAGTTTTTTCTTTATTTCAAAGTAGAAAAAATGTGAGTGAATAAAAGGGTTTTATTTTAAAGTGAATGTGATTTAATGAGAAGATAATAAAATTGGATTTTTAATTTATTAGAACTAAATATAAATATTTTTATTAGAAAGACCATAGAAGTCTAAACTGACCAATGAAATGTGCTGGTTCTATTCCTCAGAGGCTATGGTTGCAGAAGGTATTTTTCCAGAGTGATCAAACTGAAGATCTTGAGATGGGAAATTATTCAGGAGGGTCATAGTCATCTCAGGGCCTTCTGTGAGAAGCACATAGAGAAGTCAAACAGAAATCAGAGAAGCTTTTACAGTGGAGGGGGCAAATGATTCTGATGATAAAGAAAAGAACTGTGCTCCAAGGGATGTTGCTGACTCCTGGAAACTCAAGTAGTACATGAAATCCATCCTTTCCTTGTGCTCCAGGAAACACAGCAGTGATAACCCATGCCAGACTTTGACCCCCAGATCAATAAGCTCCTAGAGATATAATATGTGCTTCTTTGAACCATTAAATCCATAGCACCTTGTTATAGCAGCCATGGGGAACAAATTTACTATTTATATTTTTTAAGTTTTATTTCACTATTATTGGGTATATGTCTGTTCATATACATGTATGCATGTGTGCCCAAGGAGGCCAGAAGGATGTATCCGGTCATCTGGAGTTGAAGTTGCAGGTGGCTGTGAGCTGCCCAGTGTGGCTACTGGGAACCACAAGGGGAAGATCAAAGGCTCTTCTATAAGAACAGCTAGTACTTGCTGCTACTGAGCCTCTCCAGACTCTCGGTGCATTGTTGCTGTTTTCTTTTGCTGGGGTACTCTTTAGTATTATTTGAAGCAAATAAACAGCTAAAATAGGCTTTGCATTTCAGGATATTATTAACATTTTTTGCTATCAAATATGTGGAAAATTCTGTTTCTGGAATATAAGCATCATCATTTTCTGTTTGCTTTTTAAAAGTAAGAGCAAAATAAAGCATAACATGAATTATTTTAAATTGAAAGGAAAATGCTGTTTCTGTATCCCAAAACTTATTTGCTTTTATTCATGTTCTCAAGGAAAAATTATTCAATATACGTAGCAAACCTTTACATTTCTTTATAACCCATATTTGTATAACTATATAATGTATAATCCTATTCTTTCAGTACTAACAGACAAGCACATTTAAAAGATGAAGCATGAAATGAAAAGCTATATAGGACACTTATGATTTGAATATCCACTACTGTCTTCAGAAGCCTTTTGGATCATTTCACAGAACTTTTGGACTTTCATTTACCTCCTTAAAAAATGCTCTATTAGATGATCAATATAGCTTTTTTCTTTTTGAATGATTTTTCTCCTTTTTATATTGTAAGCTTGTTTTGCTGTTAATGACAAATATAGCACAGAATCAGTTAGATGCTAAGGAGTATGATATTGAATAAGCAATGGGACTAATCCTCATTGTGTATTCCCAACCTGATTCTCTGTGTTCCATTTTCATGTCTCCTGAGCATTAGGGCTTATTAAAATTGTCTACTTCTGTAGTATTTCAGTTAAAGGTATTATGATACGATGGATTTTTCTTCTTAACTTGCCAAGGTGATGAACTAAAATTATATGATCATTTAGTTAATGACATTAATTTATCTGCGTGAATATGTATTTTACAAAATCACATGCTGTTATGGCAGGAGAGATTAAGTTTCTCACATTTTCAAAAATCAGATAATATACACAACACAACTAAAGAGACATTTTGTTGAATGAGTCTATCTTAATCTCAGTGTAATGATACTGGACTTTCCTACTAGAGTGAAATGTGAAACACATCTGTTCTATTTGTAAAACTGGCCGCTATTTAGTTTATTGCTGCCTTCAGAAAGGCCAAGTGACCTAACTTATCATTTCAATGTGGTGAAATTTGCATGAAGACAGAGGAGAAAAAAAAAACACATAGACACTGCCATTAAATGGACACTATCTGCCAACACTGAATAATGTACATGCAAAATGTATTTTAAAAGACTGTTGCTTTAGGAAGCCCAACATATTTATGTTTCCTTCTCTCTCTCTTCCCTCTCCCCTCCTCTCTCTGTCTCTGTCTCTCTGTCTCTGTCTCTGTCTCTGTCTCTCTCTCTCTGTGTATTTTACTTTATTTTATTTTGTATTGAAGGAGCACAGTCAGGAGTTTTTGCATTACATCATGGTCCAAAAGATAAAAAGCAAAAATGTAGGCTAATCCCTCCAAGTGCATTTTTGTCTTCTTTCATATACCTTATATGTTTCCTGGAATTGAGCTTTCCTGTGACCTTACGATCAACTTGTTCTTATCAAATATTTAAATTCACTCTTGAAATTCAATCCAATGCACATAATTCATTACTCTTGCATATGATTCAGGTGGATGTTGATTTATTATTTACTGTTGAGTTGCTATCTTTGGTAAAGGAGAAAAGTTGTAAATTATCTGCCTTTTCAACTTGAGCAGTAAGCCATGGGACCTTATGAAGGAAGGGAATTATTGTGCCCTAGAAATCATTCCTATTGCTAGAGATGAGGCATGATCCAAAGTTTGGAACCCTGATATCTGAGTCTCATCACAATTATTAGTGTCATTTTATGAATAGTAAACCATGGGAACATCCACTCTTCTACCTCAAGGACAGCCCCAGTTAATCTTTACTTTTTTTTTTTCTTAAGAGAGCTCATTAGGAGTAGTTTCTCCAGTCTTTGTTCAGCAGAAAAATGTCCCATCCCACCTGTTGTTCTTTTGCTTCAGTTATGGGCCATGGAACATGAACCACTAGACTCAAAAAATCCATGTGGTGGAGTTTATTGGGGGAAGGAGTAAGGGGATGAAGAGGAAGGGGGAAGGAGAAAGAAAAAGAAGAAGGGGGAAAGGAGAAGGAGAAAAGGGGTGATACATGTGGAAGGTACTTGCTTAAAAAGGGAAGCTTGCACATGAGTACTGAGTCCTTACACAGCCCCATAACTCCTGACATAGCCATTACTTGGCCATGCAACACAAGGCCCTTTGGGCTGTTTAAATATCTGCCTGAATGCTGCTGGTATTGAAGGGACCAGCTCCCTATTTCGGCAGCCATAACAGCCAAACACGTACTTGTCTGACCTTGCCTTCGTCACTAGGAGGTCAGATGCCTGCCTTGTGGCAAGGAGCCAATCAGAAGTTAGCTGGTGGTGCTATGCTTTAGAGCTCTGGGTGTGCTTTTGGGATAAGTGCACAGCAATGATGCACAGAGCATAGTAATCACCCTGGGAGGGCCTATGGGTCATAACAAGCAGTTGACCATCAACACATGGCTCCCTACATGGAGGCACACCAATCCTGAGCCTGTGCATACCCCTAGACACTCCCCTTACACTGCCCTATAATATCTCTATGCAGAAGCTTCACAGTGTCTTTCCTAGCCATCTGCCATGGTGGATGGATGGGAGGCCCCAGCTCATTAAACAACTACAATAAAGCCTCTTGCTGTTTGCATCAAGTTTCTGCCTCCTCATGGTGATTGGGGTGGCCCGGTCTTGGGCTGAGATCCTGGGGGCCTGAGTCTCTTGGGGTCTGCAGTATTCGTGTCCAGCCCATTGTCAGGGGTGGGGTCAGCATAATACTGGGGTTCCAACACCACCTAAAATATAGCATATCACTACCGAGTATAGAGCTGCACCTCTCAGTTGTTCTTGAAGTGGACATGCAGTAGAGTTTTCCTCAATTCCCAGTATTGCTAAGTAGTGTGATCATTGCGGTGCAAAACTTGCAGAAGAGGTACCTTTGCCTATTATTTCAGGTTATGTGTAACTAGTAAATTACCTGAATCTATAACAAACTGGTTGAGGCAACCAGTAAAATCACAGCAGAATGATGTGAAGATGAGATATAGACTAAGTAGTTTCTTTACCAAATTCAGATGTTGAAGTGCCGCTTGCTCCATTTATGAGGCCATACCCTAATACAGGAGTTAATTGGAATTAGGACTTCAAACAGGCAATCAAGAATCAGCTAAGCTGACCTTAGGAGTCCAGTGAAAGGAGCACGAGCCTTTGTTTGATCTGACTGATGTTAATACAGGACACAGTGTTTTGTTACTCTTTCTTTGAAACTACAGGATGCGCTGTAGCTCTAAGATTCCAGAGAATCACTCATGCTTTTCATGTAGCTCACCATTCTGGATAAACATGCCAAGAGCCAAAACATGACTAGAAAATGTAAAATTTGACTTAGTAATAGTAGAGGATGACTAAAGACAAATAGGCAAGTAATGTGGCAGGTGTTGAAGATGTTGAGAGGTGTCGGGAGAAGTAACAATCACTTCATAATCCACTGGGGTGACTGAGACAATTAAATTTGCACATGCAGAATGATCCTTATGCTCTCAGAGGGTCACCATACAAAGTCAAAAGCAAGGGAATAGCCATCTGCAAATCAAGGAGAAAGGTGTCAGGAGCTACCACATCTGATGACATTCAAGCCTCCGGAGCTGTGTGAAAAATAATGTCTGTGATATTTTGTTATGACAGCCCTAGCAAATTAAGTCACTTGCATAATAGGAAGAGCATATTTGAGGCCGAAATGATGAATGAATTGGAAAGGGAGAATTAATGGTCACAGGTTTCTTTTATGCAACAGATTTCTACTTCCAATTGCTTTAAAATCAGAACTCATATACATTGTGTAGGAGACTACAGGATCTGAGTAGCAGCATCGACCAAAGGGAACATTGGGGATTTAGGCCTACTTCTATATCAGTGCTAGCTTCTGCATTATATTTACATCATAAAGATGGGGATGACTCATCTGAATATACTACACTGAGCAATGCAGAGGAGAAAAGTGGACCCATTCTATCTCTCAAAGTTCATAAAAGCATCTGTGCCCTTCATGACCTTACGCATATATAGATATAGATAATATACCAAGGGAAAACATGACTAAATTGTAGGTAAAGTATTTTATTCTTTTTTATTTTTTTTGATAGTGTCTCATCTTGGTTGGTTTGTGACTCTCTATGTAGACCAGGTTAGTCTAGAAATCACATCGATCTACATTTCTCTGCTTCCTGAGTGCTGGGATTAAAAGCATGAGCTACCACATACAGTTTGGCTAAACGTTATCTGCCAAGTAGGAAGCAAGGGTTTTGTAATAGCAGAATGAAGCAAGAAATCAATGCCTAATGTGCCAGGAAATAGGTACAAAGGATTCTGGTAAGTAGAAGGTCCCATTTCTGACCTATGGAGACTTCGTCTGCAGGGAAAACTGTCTCAGCTGAATTGTTGCATGTACATCCAATTTGACTTCTTTCAGGGTTAGCTGTGCCGTTCAACCCATCTGTCCTCAATGCATCCCTGCTTCCCCTTACCTTAGAGAGAAGATAGAAAGTATCAGAGGGTAGTTCCTGCTTGCCCATCTTTTAAGCATGAAGTTAACATCTAGGGAAAAAGAAAAGGTCGAGTGAAAGTATAAAGAATGGATGAAAATAGACGTACAAGGAATTTTATTTAAATGGACTGGACAGGTACTACTTAGGGATCTATCTCTCTCTCTCTCTCTCTCTCTCTCTCTCTCTCTCTCTCTCTCTCTGTGTGTGTGTGTGTATGCATGGAATAGCAATTAGTGAAAAATAGATTATGAATTTGAAGTAAAGCAAGGAATATCAGGAGAGAGAAAAGGGAAATGAGAAAAAGGTTTATTAGTTTATATTATAATCTCAAAAATAAAATCATTTTATTAGACAGGATGGATGATGTACTGTGTAGACTTGTTTTTCTTGGCATCAGCACAGCCACGTTAGGGAACAAATGTCTCAAACCTAGGACAGAGACAGAAACAAAGCTTTTCCCATATGGGTAAGGCTCAGCGGGATGACAAAGCCTTCCTTTTGTTTGAGTGGATGTTGACTGATTATGTAAAACTTAGTAACCCCGGCTTCTTTCAGGCTGCATGATCACAGTCAGATTGCCTGTGGAGAACTCTTACCAGATGAGCTAACTCCTCCCTGTTGTGCGGCACCTCACCCACATGCTGAGATTCCAGGTTGTGGTGGTTGGTGCTGCTCCGTCACAGTGTGCTTGCCTCACTTGAGCCCAGCTTTTCTGTGTGTGTGTGTGTGTGTGTGTGTGTGTGTGTGTGTGTGTGTGTGTGTGTGTCTGTTTTTATTTCCTGGCTGACTCAGCAGGGGTTCTGAGACCCAAGTCACCCCGGTCATGGCATTAAAAGTGATGTGCTCTATTCCCATTCCATGTTCTTCCAGAGAACAACTGCCATGTTCTCTGGAAGAAGGGTAAAATGCATTGTACTACAAGTGACACTGATTGAATAAAATGTCCTTGGAAGAAACCTTCATAGACAGAATGAAACTGGTGATTCAAATTGAATGCAGAGCCCTTGATGGACACTGTCAACCTTGTCCAGCTGAGAAATGTGATTTTTTTTTCATTAGAAGTGGTTATAAGAGACCAAGGAATGCTCAAATAAATGCTATGGATTTTTTTTTTTTTTTTGTGGCTGAACATGGTCAAAAGAATGACTCCTCATGAGCAAATGTCTTGGGGGATATGTGAGAGGAGCTCTAGGAAAAAAAGGAAAATGACCTTTTATTTCAATTACATTTTCTTCGCTGGATTGTTCTTGGACATGATACCATGCCTCCTGTGTTAAACATTTACATTCAATTTATAACACATGTTCATTCTTGTTGGATGTGAGGACATAGGTATAGAACCCAATCTGGTCAAGCACATCCTGAATCTAGATATGGCCGTCTGCCTTGCTTTTGTGCTTTCCCAGATATAATTTATAGTATGTGCTTCAATTATTCTGTCCTAAAAAAGTTTTGGAAAAGGGCTGCACATTAATATTGAGTATGTTCTCACTGACTTTTTCTTTTTACATGTTTTTCCTAACTCAAACAACTTTCTCTAGATCATTGTTTTCCTTATTTCATTCATGTATAAAAGCATACTGAAACTAAAGTAAGATTCTGTACAGCATTAGACTGTAGTCTGTCCTGTTCTCTCAGGCCAGGTCCTCAGAACCCAGCTCCAGCAGGCAAGATCTGTTCAGCCCAGCTGAAAAATCAATTTAGTGGCTACAATTAAGTGGCCAACTGTAGAAGAAAAAATTCCCTAAAATTTCTTCTGGAATGCAGTGGTGGAGCTTCTGCAGATGCAAGTATGTCCTGATCATCTGGCTTAAGATTTCCAGCCACATAGAATGGGTCAGTTTAGGAAAAAAACAAACAAACAAACAAACAAACAAACAAAAAAACAAAAAAAAGTAGGGAACTTTCATGATTTATAGTTTTTCATTTGTTATTGTTCTATTTGAGTTTATTATACTTGGAGTATGAATACTGAAATCTGCAGGTAGGGTTTATTATGAAGCATGGGGCAGCAGTATTATGTAAGTCACATGATAAAAGAGACAAACGGTGCAGAGTTGGTCCCAGCTAAAAATTATAATATTAAACAGAGTGGCCACTGGAATAATAAATTCATGGAAAAACTGTTCTGGTATCAAAGGTGGTGAATGAATCAACAGGAATTAATGGTAGTTTCTATGATCATGTTTATTATCAAGCATGCTAATCTGGAGTCCTCAATGCTGTTACTTGTCTTGGAAGTTACAAAGAATGTCTTCCTTCAGCACAAAGGACAGTTGCTTTTACTGCCCAGTGCTAAAATCCATTACATTACATTCTTGAAGCTAGCCCATTCAATGTCTATTTCCTTATTTGACCATTTCCTCCTCCTGAGGCTGACTCCTAAACTCCAGGTATCAAAGTATTAAAGTCCAGCAAGAAAAAGTCCCCTTTGGCTCACCAAATTAACATGCCCAATTAAAATTAAATACCTCATTCTAGCATGGGGTTTCTCCTTGTATCTGTATAAAGTGCCAATTTCTTATGTGTCTCGTCTGTCTCCTCTTTATACAGAAGCAGTCCTTTGTACTCTTGGGACAAATACAACTGGCCCTTTCCCCCTGTTCCATTTTCTTTCGCCCTCATCCTCTGTCTCCTGTGTTTGTGTCTTATTTCATGCTCTCTATCCTTCTTGAGCACATAAATATGCATTGTGCTGAGAACTTTGTCTTGGGGGTCCTGAGTTGTTACTTTTCTTTCAATCTGTCTAAAATACAGTCTTATCTGGTTGCTTTTTGTAGCTTTAGTGTAGCCTAGTTCACTAGGCCCTTTGAGAACTGCTCTCAGATGGTCCCTAGTTAGTTCAGGTCTTACAAATCCACCCCTTATATTTTTGCTTCATCTGTAGCATAATGCATGCTATTCTCTTGAGCCTTCTACTTTTATAACACCCTGTGCCTTTATCACAAGAAATACTTCTTTCCTACCTTATTTTATTACACTGTAAAATTCTGCAAGCATCCTCCTTAGTATTTCCATATGAAAAAAATCAACGTGATTTATTTCATTTAATATTTCTTTCATGAATAATATCTAGCTTTTCCAGCTCTTTCGATTCTTGTATATGACATAAGAATAAATATTTGTATAGTATATTAAATATTTTAATAAATTTCTTACATACAGGCCATGAGCATATACCAATCAAGGAAACAATTTTATATTTTCAATGTGTCAAGGAATAATAATTATCTTAATGTGCAAACAGAACTTAATTATAAACAAAAAGGAACATCGATATGGAATATATAGGAAATACAGGAAGATAGAGTAATGATGGTAAGGCAGACAAGTAGTGCACAGACATATACTCAATAAAAACACCCATATAAATAAAATAAAATTAATAAATCTAAAAATATATTAAAATAACAACACTATTAATGATGATAATAATAAAGTTATATTTTGCTCATGTTCACTTACAAAATACCCTTAAAATCAATGTAAGGTTTTCATAAGAAAAATATGTCAATAAACTATTTTCCTTAGTATTGGGTTAGGGTGATGCTCATTCATATTTTGTTTATTTTTATTATTTGATCAGTAATAACAATACTAAAATGATCAGAGGAGTAATTGTTGTATGACAGAAATATACCTTAGAAAATTAAATCACTTTTAATTTTTCTTATGCTCATAAAAGTGTGCCATTTGCCTTTTGGGCATAATTTTTAGATTCCTGCCTATATTCTATTTAATGGGCTAGAAATAAAGGTATAAATTGTGTTACAGATAACAGCCTTCCTACCCCCAAGCAGAACAATTTCTTTCAGTGAGAAGGAAATTTTTCAATCACATGCTAAGTTTCAGGGCCATTTGTATAATGTTTTTACAATAGTTTTTCATAAAGATGTTTCAAAGATCAAGGCTCACAAAGACTAAAACACAAGAATCTGCAAAAGTTTTTATTACTACATCCAGAAAAATAGCTCTGCAAGAGCAAGAACACAGCTTCAGAAAGACTAGGAAGTCTTCCCCAACTAAATATGTTGGCCCATTTTGCAAAACCAAACTGGTAGAAATACATATTCAAGTGAAAATTTAAGCTGCCTCAAAGTTTTATCTAAAGCAGAACTACAGACATTTTCAAATGCTATACAGGGCATTTAAAAAGTTCTTTATTTCCTATCAATTGAAGTAAACTTTACTGTGTTAAGAAAGAATTATTTCTCTATTATAAAACTTCAAATGGATTCACAGGAATCAGCTGGCTGTCTAATGCCCTATGACCCTTCCTGTGATCTAGAAGCTATGTGGGTGTGTCCAGATTACTGATGGAATAGAATTCTCTTATTGCTTCCACTGCTGTCCAAAACTATGCCCAGATTCTGTAGTCCTTGATATATTTCTACAATTGAAGAGATAAATGAAATTCTATCCTTCTATTCTTTCACTCGAATTCCTTTCATTCAACTTAAAAAATAATGTAAATATTGACTATGACTGAGCTACTGAGGAGTGCAATCCCCTCTCTGCAGATGCATATATGATAGATACTTGGAATGACAGCAATTTTAAGCAGAATGGTGTCATAACCTCTGATTGCTAGCAACTCTGAGGTTTATCAATAAATCAGCATTTGTACAGCTTTTCTTTAAATTAATATTCTGGTTCCACAAAATGACATTTTTATAACATTTGACATTCCAAAAGCTACCATTAAACATTACATGCAGTGATTTGGCAGTGAACAGAGAGTTTGAATTCTGAACTCTATGATTCTTTTAAGAAACCCATGCCAGGTGAATAGCTGCTGCTCACTGGACTTGGACATTGGAGAAGGGACTTTTCTGTTGTGTAGTAAGAAGGGCTCAGTGTTTTCTATTAGGACAATTTTCCATTGCCACTCTTAGTTTTGATACTATGTTACCAATTGCTAGGAATTTATTATGAATTCTTTTAAAAATTAAACTTTCTTTGATTCAAATTCTATATAAAATATCCCATAAATAACCATTTGAAATATTACCAACTGTATTATTTTCTAACTCCATGCTTAGCTCTACATGGTTATTAATTTCTTCCCATAGAGTGTACTAAAACTTGATTTAAAGTATCCCCAAGTAAAAAGTGTGGAATGAGTAATTATAACTATGTCAATTAAATTCGAAAGGGGAGAGAACAGTAGACATGTCTGGTATTAAACACACATGTTATTAACCTGATGGCCTGAGTTTTATTTCTTGGATCCCCATAATGGGAGGAGAGAGCCCATTCTTGGAGTTTTTTCACTCAACATGTAGAGAATCTCACATACATACACACAGAAAGCAAATATTTACCAAAGGGTATTTACACTGAGTGAACCTGCTGAATGGCAAAAACTTACTTCAACACTGGAGGCTGTCAGATACACAAAACCCCATGATAACCATTTGGTAAGATTCTTATTATTTCCTTGAGAATTTCTTAAATGTATTTTGATTATATTCCCCCTCCTCTCCCAAGTCTTCCCAGATCCACTTCCACTTTCCTACCAAACCAGCTTTGTGACTTCTCTTTTATTATTTGAAAAGACATCAAGTCCAGTTTGTGCTGCCCACATAATTTCACACCTCTGGAATTCTACTGGAACACAATCAAACCATCAGTGACAAAGAACTTCAAGAAAACTGACTTTCCTTCTCTATTCATCATTGTAGCTTTTAGAGTTCACAGCCGGGTAGGAAAAAATGATTACTTTTCTCTTCTAATACCTCAGATAACATCTTCCAGAACTACAAAAGTTATCCAGTGGGGAAGAGACCTCCTGATAATTACCACATTGCTTGTTACCTACTGTAAATCAAGCATGTGATGTCTTCAGTAGTCTTTCTGCCAAGATCTGTAGTACAACCAAGAGTTTTTGCAATAGCCTCTGTTGTTGTGGAGTGACAGGTCTAGGAAACATAACTGCTAACCACTCTGTGATAATATGATTGAAAATGTTCCACATAGGCTCATGATGGGAACACTTGTTCCCCAGTTGGTGGCATTATTTGTGGAGGTTGAAGAGGAATGGACTTGTTGGAGAAACTGAGGAGGTTAAAATGAGAATTGCCCCCACAGGCAATTTTTGGCCCTTTGAATGCTTGGTCCCTAGATTGTGGAACCTGTTACAATAAATCTGCCAAAAGCCACCGAGCCCCACCACCACATGTGTGCTTTATGCCAGCCGCCCACCTGAGTTAGGGCCCAAATGAATACACAGAAACTTGTATTAGGTTCAAAGCTGCTTGGCCAATGACTAGGATTCCTCATCTGTTAGCTCAGTCTTAATTATCATAAATCTATATATTTTATAAGACTTATCTTATTGGAGTCCCTCCTTGCCGGTGGATCACATTGTGCTGCTGGAGCAGGAGCAGAGGGGAAAAAGGGACACTTCCTGTTTCTCCTTCTTTAAATATGAGTCTCCTTGCTATGTCACTTCCTGCCTGGATCACCACTTCTCTACTACATTTCCCAGAATCCTCTTTGACTCCTAGTCCTGTCTAACTTGCTGTCTCATTGGCCAAACAGTATTTTACTTAACAATCAATAAGATAAACATACATACACAGTACATTCCCCATCAGGGACCCCTTGAGAAGGATTAGGAGGTGTGACCTTGTTTGGGGAAGTGTGTCACTGGGGATGGGCTTTGAGGTTTCAAAAGCCCATACCATTCCAATTGTTTCTCTTTTTCTCTGTTTGTTGTCTCAAAATTGAGCTCTCAGCTACTGCTCCCGTGCCATGCCTGTCTGGCTGCTGTCATGTTCCCTGTCATGCTTAGGGACTCTACTATCCTCTGGGAATGTTATCCCCAAACTAAATGTTTCTTTTATCAGTTGCCTTCATCATGCCATATCTTCACAGCAATAGAAAGGTAATGGGGAAAGAATGTATTTCACTAGACCAAACTTAAAGAATTTAAAAACTTTCAACATTTCCCATTCTCTCTCAGTGTTGCATGTTTGTGGCAGATGTGAAATCTTAGTATGCTTTTCTACATGCCATGCCTGTCTACTGACATATCTCCTGACTATGATGGTGGTGAACTCTTATCCCGGTGCAACCATAACCCCCAATACACCCTTCCTTTTAAAAGTTGCCTTGGCCATGGTGTTTTATCACACACACACACACACACACACACACACACACCAAAGTAATAAAACTCCAAAAGAGTAACCTGTTCAGTTCTGCACTTTACCTTTGATAGCCTATGGGGAGTGAATCCAGTGGAGGTTCTGTTGCCCCTTTACTAGATGACTTCCTTTAATGTTTCTATGTATGTGTATGTTTATATTTTTTTAAGAAGCTACTACAGTATTATGTTTCTTTGACTGTTTTGAAAGGTCTTTAGTGTTAGTAATGTCTTACCTCTTACCCCATTTTAGCCTATCTTGTTCAACTGTGCTGTGGAATAACCCCTTTGTACACTGTGAAGATTTGTCACTATGATTTGTTTAATAAAGAAACTGACTGGCTAAGAGCTGAACAGGGTAGAGTTAGGTGGGAAAGCAAAATTGAGAATGCTGAGAAAGAGAAGGGCACAGTCAGGACTCACCAACCAGACAAATAGTGATCAGGAGATGAAAGTGTCATGCTAATAATGGAAGGCATAAATAAAGAATATGGATTAACTTAAAATGTAAGAGATAGTTAGTAATAAGCCTGACTACTGGCTCAGCATTTATAATTTATATTAAGTCTCTGAGTCAGTTATTTGGGAAGCAGCTGCTGATTATTTGGTAAGAGGCAGTTGGGAAAGGAAAGTCCCACCTATACAACTATTGCCTTTTATTTAATCTTTCATAGCAGTATGTTCTATCTCTCTTCTCTGTACATTTTCAAATATTTAAAATATTCAATTTTATATACTATCTCAATTTAAATATTACTGCTCAATGTCTTTTAAAAATTGAACTACAATAAAAAAAAGTGCAAATTATACTCTTAAGCACCGAATTTGCTCTTTCTAATTTAGTCACAGTTTGCCTATCCTTTGTTTCCTTTTGCTTTTTTTCTGATGACTTACTGTTTCCAAATACAATCTGAATATGCTTAATGAGGATAGTAATGTATAATGAGGAAATTGTTTTGTGATCCATTAGTTGACAATACAAGATTTTGACATATTTTCAAGATATATCTCTGTATTCTTTCTTTCTTTCTTCTTTTCCTTTCTTTCTTTCTTTCTTTCTTTCTTTCTTTCTTTCTTTCTTTCTTTCTTTATGATGTGCACACATATGTGAGCATTTATTTTGTGCACGTGCACACTTAGGTGTTTTCCACGAAACATTTGTAGAGATTAGAGCATACCTTGTGAAAATCAGTTTTTTCCTTAGTTTTGTTGGTCCTGGAGATTGAATTTAGGCCCTCAAGCTGGATGGAAAGTGCCTGTAGCCACTGATTCAAAAATCGCAAAGGAACATTCTATGATATATGCTTTTTTTAATCACACTAATCATATGCCTTTATGAAATATAGCAATATAAAAATAGTATTTTTCTATAAGAAATTTCTTTACTTAGTTGCATTTACCGTAAAAATATATTTAGAGCAGTTAACCAGTTAATCTTTAAAACATCCAGAAATGTATGTTTGTTATTGTGCATTAAACACATTGCTGTCATCCATTTAAAGATTACAAAAATGAAGTTAGGATCTCTCAGCTGAAGCTTCTAAAAGCTGGCTGAAAATTGGAGTCACTTGAGGCAATGTTAAAACATCTGTTTGCCTACAATTTGCCTGAAGGGCTTACAGCTTTAATTATGAGTTTTTTCATAGCTAGCATAAACTCACATAATATAAATAAAGTTAAAAATAGACTCCTGAACAATAAAATTATAGCTTACTTACTAATTGGTATCTGTCTGGCACTATATGAAACTTGACCTTGATAATGCCAAGTTTTGTATAGTATTGTACGAAATAGATCATATTACAATATAGTAAATTCTATTATCACTAAAGAAATATTATAATTTGCCTTTTTAAATGTGTGGGTGAGCTTAGTTAATGTCAGACTTGTGACAAGTTATGAGAAAGACTCAGAAAGTTAAAACAATGGAGTAATATGAAGTGTATTCTCTAATCATGGGATTAAGATGGAAACAAGCAAGAAATTTGTAGCAAAGGAAATATAATTCCTGAAAACAAAATTATACTTCTAAGAAACTTGAGGCACTTAAATGACAACAGCATTAGAACTAGAAAATTACCTTAATTTTATCAAAAGTTGGGAGAACAATATTTGTGGGATGAAGTTAAAGCAATATTTAAAGAAAAATCTCTTGCTTTACATACATATACGATGAAGAAAGTGAACAAACCTAATAATTTCAGTTTCTATCTCATAAAACATAACTATAAGAAGATAAAATTATCAATAAAAATAGAGAAGTCATGGATGTCATAAACAACTTAGAAAATAGGAAATAAAAAGTCAATAATTAAAATACAAAGATTAGTTTCATAAAAGCTGGTCAAAGTTAATGACATATCAAAAGGTGAAAATAAAAAGTTTTTAGGAGCATTAGCTGAACTCAATCATTTTAAACAACTTTTTCTAACAGTGATAATTTTTTGAAGTAAACATATTATCCAAAAATATAGTTTACCAAAGATAAGACATTATGTATGTATTATCTCTCAGTGATGCATCTGTCAAATAAGTCAATTTTTTTTTTATCTTGCAAGAGTTCCTACAAGAAAACTCCACGGACAGATGGCTACTAATGTGAATTCTTCCAAGTATTTAGGAAAAAAAAAAACCAACCAAATCTTGTATAAATATCCTGAAATGCAGAGAAATGTGAAAGAAACATTTTCTTACTACCTGTTTGGTTCTAACTAATTAATCAATGATCAAAATTCTGTCATGGCTATTCAAGAATGAAAATAAACAAAAATAATACAAAAGGCCATGTTTTTCAACAAGCGTAGAATAAAGATAATAGAATCTCTATGGGGTATGTTTTCACTATTTAAAAATTGTGAATTAAAGTTCCCTTCTAAAGGTAAGCATGGAAAATTGAATATAAACTCGCTATTGTAATGATGGATAGAGGGAGACACACAGAAGGCACACGGGCTATTTGAAGGGGGAAAGACACATATTTTGGGGGAGGGGATTAACAGGCTAACAAAAAACTCTGTAACATTTCGTCTTCTTGTTTTAATAAATGAATTTATGTACAAATATCAGTGGATGCCAGTTGTGAAATGAATAGTATTTTATTTCTCTGAGGATAAAACACAATATCAGGAATTGTAAGAGGTATAACCTGCAGTCTAATTAGACCCTCATTTGTTCTGATTTATTGAAAAACCTTTGACTTTATGATAGTACATAACTTACAGTCATTCAGATAAATTGTGCTTCATTAATTTGCTGACACACTACAGTGGGACACTAGGCTCTGGTGTTTGGTGGTTATATAATTGTATTTTTTACTGGATATATAATGCATTTATCTATATGTTTCTCTGTGTAAAAGGGAATATCTCTAATAAATATATATGGATGAGTGAAACAAAGTTTCAGAAAGATTTCTATTTTAAAATTGTTTTTGAAGAAATTAATGAGCAAAATAAAACTTTAAGATATATTTTCTGGAAATTCAAAGAGTTAGAAATGCCAGTTCTTCTCAAAATTATCTATATATTGGCAAAACCCATCATAATATCCACAGGCAATTTTAGTAAGAGTTGATGAATAATGAATTCCTCCAAATGAAAGATAAATGTGGGGCCATTAGAACAGATGTAATCCCACTATAAGTTATAAAACTGTGCCAAAATACTATAACTCTGGATAAAATATGAACTAAAGCCTGGGCATTTCCACTTAATTTTTAAAAATAGGGTTTCTTTTTGTAGAGAAATAATAGTGTTGTCATAGGATGTCACCTAGACAGTGTCTCACAGAAATCTACTTAGTTTGACTGAGCTATCTAAGTAAACAAATGAGTTATGGTAATCAATGACATAGTTGGTGGATTTGAAGCCCGTGTTGTTTGGAAATCAACTGATCTTTGATGTCTCACATGAAGCAAACTTCTGAGACCCAGTGCTGAGCAAAAGAGGGAATTCCAGATGGCTTTTAGATCCAGGGGTAACAAAAATGTTAAGGTCTGCAAAGGAAACGGTTATTATCATGCTGGTTCAGACAAGTGTGAATTATTCATATCTTTAGATAAACTGAATAGGAATATACAGAAGACCTACATATAGAGGAAGAGAATGATGTAAGAATGAATATAGAAACAAATGTTGACTCTAAAATTAGTAATACATGTTTATTGAAGATTCATAAATTCTTAAAAAGCTGAATTAAACATTATAATTAAGAACTTTGATTCATTAAAAATAATATCAAGACAATAAAAATTAGTCAAAAAACATAAATCTAATGTTGTTATAGCTAGCATAAGTAAAAAAATGCAGATCAAATAAATTTGTTACTGAAATATGCATGGTAGCATGTGTAAAATTTTGAAATTATATATTATTACATAATACAAAATATGTATTTATTTATATATATATATATATATATATATATATATAATAGGGGAGAGGGACTACTCCAGGTGCTGATATCCAGGTTTTAAACTGAGCTATGAAAACTTAGCTTGTGTGTTTGTTTTTTTGACACAAAGTATGTTATAAGCTTTTCATGTTATCAGTTGATCTTCCAACAGCTGCTGGATGTTTCTGGATATTAAATTATGATTCCCTCTTTCCTTTTCTCCATCCAAATCCTCACATATATCTCTCCCTACTCCCCTTCAAATTCATGGACTCTCTCTCTCTATATATGTATATATGTATTACTAAACCACCTCAATCTATATAATGTTGCTTGTATGCATTAAAATCTCAAAAGTAAATAGAAATGTTGAATCCAACCCATTTAATAAAACAAAACAAAACTTGTCTTGCTAACCTTTCACGATGGTGTGATGGTGTAGACTCTATACAAAGGACTCAACCCCATGAGGCTTCTTCCATGCAAAATAAAATTGGCTCCACCAAAAATCCATACTTCACTTCCACCAACCACAATCCTGTTGATTCCCATCAACCACTTGTCAAATTCAGTACATCACTCAATTTAAGAAGACTGATCTTTTGTTTTCCCATATAAAGTTGAGAATTCTTCTTTCAAGGTCTGTGAAGAGTTGTACTGGGATTTTGACGGGGATTGCATTGAATCTGTAGATTGCTTTTGGCAAGATTACCATTTTTACTATGTTGATCCTACCTATCCAGCAGGCATGACCATCCCTGACGTCAACCTCAATTACAGAGCTATAGTCCTGAAAACAGCTTGGTATTGGCACAAAAATAGACAGGTAAACCAATGGAATTAAGTTGAAAACCCTGATATTAACCCACACACCTACAAACACCTGATTTTTGACAAAGAAGCTAAATTTATACAATGGAATAAAGAAAGCATCTTCAATAAATGCTCCTGGCATAACTGGATGCTGGAATGTAGAAGACTGCAGATAGATCCATGTCTATTATCATGCACAAAACTTAGGTCCAAATGGATCAAAGACCTCAACATAAATCCAGCCACACCAAACCTATTAGAAGACAAAGTGGAAAATACTCTTGAATTAATTGGTACAGGAGAATGCTTTCGGAACATTAAACCAGTAGCACAGACATTGAGACCAACAATTGATAAATGGGACCTCCTGAAACTGAGAAGCTTCTGTAAGGCAAAGGACACAGTCTGCAAGACTGTGGCATCCCACAGACTTGGAAAAGATATTCACCAACCCCACATCTGACAGAGGTCTGATTTCCAAAATATACAAAGAACTCAAGAAACTAGTCTCCAAAACACCAAACAATCCAATTAAAAAGGGGGTACAGAACTAAATAGACAATTCTCAATAGAGGAATCTAAAATGGCTGAAAGACACATAAGAAAGTGTTCAACATCTTTAGCCATCAGGGAAATGCAAATCAAAACACTCTGAGATAGCTTCTTACTCCTGTCAGAATGGCTAAAATCAAAAACACCAATGACAGTTTAAGCTGGAGAGGATGTGGAGAAAGGGGAACACTTCTCCATTGCTGGTGGGAGTGCCAACTTGTAGAGCCACTTTCAAAATCAGTATGGTGACTCCTCAGGAAAATGGGAATCAATCTACCAGGAGATCCAGCAATTCCACTCTTAGGCATATACCCAAAAGAAGCACATTCTTACAACAAGGACATCTGTTCAACGATGTTCATAGCAGCATTTGTAATAGCCAGAAACTGGAAGCATCCTAGATGCCCCTCAACAGAAGAATGGATAGAGAAAATATGGTACATTTACACAATGCTGTACTACTCAGCAGAAAAAAACAACGGAATCTTTAAATTTGCAGGCAAATGGATGGAACTAGAATAAACCATTCTGAGTGAGGTAACCCAATCACAAAAAGACAAACATGGTATATACTCACTCATATATGGATTTTAGACATAGAGCAAAAGATTACCAGCCCATAATCCACACCACCAGAGAAGCCAGGTAACAAGGAGGACAATAAGAAAGACATAGATGGTCCCCTGGAGAAGCAGAAAGGGACAAGAGCTCATGAGCAAATTGGGAGCACAGCGGAGGTGGAGAACGGGAGCTAGGAGAATGAGAAGGGGAGAAGAGGAGGGGTGAGGACAACATGAGGGAGCAGAAAGTTTGAGTCGGGGGAAGAATAGAAGAAAACAAGATAAGAGATACCATAATAGAGGGAGACATTTTAGGTTTAAAGAGAAATTACTCACTAGGGAAATGTCTGCAGATCTACAAAGATGGTACCAACTAACAGTCTAAGAAATAGAGGAGAGGCTAACTTAAATGCCTTCCCCTGATAATGAGATTGATGACTGACTTATATGCTATCCTATAGCCTTCATCCAGCAGCTGGTGGAAGTAAAAGCAGACACCCACAGCTAATCACTGAACTGAACTGGAATCCAGTTACAGAGAAGGATGAGTGGTGAGCAAAGGGGTCCAGACCAGGCTGGTGAAACCCACAGAAACAGCTGATGTGAACAAGCTGTTTGGTCCCCAGACTGATAGCTGGGAAATCGGATGGAGACTGATGCAGACCCCAGGAACATGGGTGTCATTGAGGAGACCTTGGACATCTATGGGGGCTCCTGTAGTAGTTCAGTACTTATCCCTAGCATAGGTGTGGATTTTGGGAGTTCATTCCACATAGAGGGATACTCCCTGAGCCAAAACATATTTGAGAGGGCCTAGGCCCTATCTCGAAGGAAATGACAGATTCTGAAGAACCCCTATGGAAGGCCTTACCATCCCTGGGGAGCAGAGTGTGTATGTGATAGGTAGGGTTTTAGTTGGGGCTGGTGGTGGTAGGAGAGAAGGGGAGGGAAGGGAGAGGGAACTGGGATTGACATGTAAAATAATTTTGTTCTAATTCAAATAAAAAAGTGGAAAAATAAAAATAAAAATATAAAAGAAGACTGATGTTTTTATCAAGGATAATGTTTTATGCATGATTGAATCCATAACAAAAGGGAGCATGCACAGGAGAGAGCACCCAGTGGGAGGTGAAAGTTTCCCTGCTCTCCCAGATGACGACACATAAGCTGGTGCTTCCATGTGTGCTGCAACTTAAACGCTGTCAAAATCTCATTAATCACTCGTATTCTTATCACTCTTTGTGCAATTCTATAACCCAAATTATTTAACCACGTGTTTGGGAATTTTTGTGAATATTCAGTATTCATTAGCTTCCTAGGTTTCTCACCAAAAGTAAAATCCTCTATAAAGAAAATTAGGTGTGATCTACAGAAAGACAAACAAACAAACAAACAAACAAAAGCATCTTAAAAAAAGACAAAAACACTCTCATCACTTGAATTCTTTAGATTGTTAAGGTTGCCTGTGAGAAACTGATGACAAAAAACTAAAGATCATTTGCAGTTGGAACATAGTGCCCTAGAAAAGAGACTTCCCCTAGGTAGGAAAGTGCCCAGAATCCCTGCTGAGACTGGAATTTTACATGTGCTTTCTACAACTTGGCAGTTCCTGCCCCACCCCCATCACACCTTATTTTGCAAAATTATGCTTCATACATTTTCTACTGATTAACTGCTTGCCGTATACTCATCATGAAAGCTTCATCTTGATGACCAAGTGTTCCCCATATATTTCAAACATATTTGGTTTTCTGTATGCATATGTAAAGCCTGTAAACTATTTTTTTGCCCATGGAAACTAAAGGTCAAGGGATTACACTTTTAGAAAAACAAGCATTTTCATTTAAAAAATATATATTTCCACATAATATCAGGGAGACTCTCTTCTAGTAAACAATGTCTTATACTAGTATTTTATGTAAAACTTACAAGAATCAATCATAAAATTCAAGTATTTCCTATACTTTCTCCAAGAGAATAACATGTTCAATTACTTCAATTTACATTTTAGTGCTTCCATTCCAACTAAAATTACAAAATGGACATATTTTACTTATTGAGAATGTTTTCAGATCTACGTATACCCTATACTTATATTTGTTTCAATGTCTGTATTTTGGGGGTATGTTTCCTGTAATTCAGACTCTTCTGCTCAAACAACAAAGCTTTCCTTTACTTTGTTAACTTAGATGTTTTAAATGTGTCTTAGCTTGAACATTATGCCTTCAATAGAGCTTTGAGAAGGGACTCAACAATCCTAAAGTTGCATTTACATTACATTCACTTTTCCCAAACATTGCCAGCATCTGCCACCTCCCTTTCCTCAAAATAAGACTGCGGTTATAATTTGTGTAAATCACAGCAGTTGCTGACCTGACCACAGTTGATGGAGGAATGTCCTTCTATATTTATGTTGCTCTTATTGGTTGATGAATAAAACACTGTTTGGCCAGTAGCTGCTGAGGGAGTAACAGGTCTAGGTATTCTCTGGTAAGCCAAGATCACATGGACATACTTAGATTAATAGAAATGGGTTAATAATTAAGAGAGAGCTAGCCAATAAGGCCTGAGCTGTCAGCCAAACAGAATATAATTAATATAAGCCTCTGTATGTTCACTTGGGACTAAAGTGCTGTTGGAACTGGCAGAACAGAAAATTCTGTCTACACACAGTAGTTCTCTTAAAGACAGTATCATACTTGGATCATGATAATCAATTCAAGCTCCTGCTATGACTCTGGTTATCTTCAAGCTCTTATATTTAACTTATTGTTATATTATGATTTAAAGGATTCCATAAAAAGATCTTGTATGCTAAAGACTTGTAGTGTGGACATATTTGCAAATGTATTCTTGCTTATATAATGTGCTTCATTTCCTGATTCCATATAATATACCAGTCTATCATGTCATCTTTCTATACATCATCTATACTGCATCTATTTATGATGTATCTGCCTATCTGCCTGAGATCTACCTATTATCTTATCGTCTATCTATCTAATTTATTCATCTATTTATCTTTCAAATTAAATATTTTAACTGTCATAAATATATGTGTATGTGCATAATATAAACGTAAATTATTGCTATTCTGCCAAAAATACAATTTGAAAATGTTTCATAAATTTATCTTTGACCCCTACTCCAACAATAGGAATTTATCATTCTTGTCCATCAAGGTACTGCATATGGAGTTGTCTTCAGTTGTTATAATTTGTAATGATGATATAAAAATGCACACCATAGCACAATTTTTGGTTTGTTTTATACTAACTTGTCTGTGTATTAAATTTCCATTGACTAGCTTCTTTAGCATCAATTTGAAAATTTCTTAAATTACAATCTCAATATTGTTTTCCCTATTGAGTACTTAAAAATAGAAAATCTCATGCTAGAAATTAGTTTCTTCTCCAGTGCTCTGTGTCTTTATTCCCAGGACACATTTTCTGGCAGTTGCAGTTCATTTCCACCAGTATAGGGCACTGGAATGCCATGAAGTATGATGCCACTTGAAACCTGGAGTAGGTTTGTGTGTTGTTGTCACCGGCGCCAGAGCCAGTGCTAGAAGATCAAAAAAAGTCCAGAGTCTGTGGATTAAGAAGGACACAACTCAGGTCATTCAGTAGAAGCGAATACCATCGGATCATTGCAACCAACAGTTTATATACAAGAGGAGATGGGAAAAATATCACCTAAGAGCAGAACGTACTCCCTCGCCCCATCATAAAGAAGGAAACCACAATCCCTGGCCACGGCCAACAAATGAAGAAGGGGATGGGGGCGAGGAATAATAACAAGAAAGTTCATAGCAGGATGTTAGTGGGCGGGGCTTAGAAAAACAGGAGGTACCTGTGGTTATGCTGGAAAACAACTCACAGAGACCCCTGGGGGCTGAGTCCCAACATGTTGTAACTTTATTTTGTTCAACCATAATTAATAGTGACAACAAGAAAACTAGAAAGAAGCTTTTGGACTTTAGTTGAGACTGACTAACCTTGTCCTATGTGAATGAAGCACACACATCAGCCATTATCGGGTTTGTCAACCACATTCAGTATTCCTCTTACTTGCTTTCTTCAAATCAACATTTTCTTTATTGATTATTACAAATTCAAAAGTTTGTCCATTTTTCTTATGGCAGATGGTCTCATACTCTGAACATGTTTCACTGACAGTTTCTTAGCTGTCAAACTGTTCACCCAATGCCAATTTTTCAGTCAAGTACAGGTAACATTGCAGTCTGGCTTTAACAGCAAGTACCACTGCTGTTACTGCTCTGCAGATTACAGGTCTGTGTTTCTCAAATTCTGTGCCGTTTTGTCCTGTAATTTTCCTTCAAAATGATTCACCCTTTAACGCACATTTCCTTTCTTTCCAATTGAATTATGAATTGAATCTGGATGCTACCAGATTGGGCTCTATGCAGAGGAGGGTAGCTGATGGGAAACTTGTTCTTTATGCAGATACCTAGTTGTAAAATTGACCCCTGGCTACGTCCAGGATTTCAGAAGGTTTATCAATTTTTCAGAACGAAAACAAATACCTCACTGTTTAAGAGTTGTGGTTTGTTCTGGGCACCTCATTTCCTTCTAGGAGTGTGAGGTTTTACATCATACTGGGTCAACAATTCTTAGGTAAACAAACTTCAATTAAAATCCTGGGAACTGAGTGTGTATTGAGTTTCTCAAGGAGGAAGTGGTTTTGCATATATTGCCACCGATCGTTGCTGCAGGTATTGGGTACACCATGTGTGAATCAGATGGGGAGAAGACTGGTCTAGGGCTGTATGTGCAACATACAAAAAGAAAGCAAGATACCCTAAGCAAATAACAGACTATGCACTTAAAATTGTATAAATTGATTTTCTCACAGTTCTACCGATTTAAATGTCAGAGACCAGTGTTCCAGGATATAGAGTTTCTGGTGAGGGCTCTCTTCCTGCATAGCAGAGGACTTCAGTTTGTAGGATTCCTTGTAAAGGGAGGTAGAAACTACAAAAGTCTAAGGAATATCTACATTTGGTAGTCTACTGCAAAGTATAGTTTACCACCAGTCCCCCTGCTGAATGGAAATAAAATGTAACAGCAGCTAATGATGAAGAACCGAGTTTAAGTATGGGGAGATGGTTTACTGGATAAGAGGACTTGCTATGAAAGCATATAAAGACTGAGTTCAAATCCCCAGAACATACATAAAAAGCCAAGTATTGTCATACCTGTTACTATAGCACAGTAGAAAATGACTGATATTGGGGTTAAAGAACATTTCAGCCTAACTCCAGGATGAGTGAGTATAACTGTCTCCAGGAAATAAAGCAAACAAGATGTCCTCTTCTGGTCTTCATGTTTGTCTGAGCATGCAATGCCACACAGTCTCACAACAAACACACACATGTGAGCGCGAGCACACACACAAACACACACACACACACACACACACACACACACACACACACACACACGAATAAAGAACCAAGTCAGAACTGAGGTTCAGTAGATTATATTTCTGCTTAGGGAGATAGAAAATAAAAGAATAATATTATTTCAAAGTCTTTACAGAAATACAAATAATTTCAAGCTTTTATTTACTATGTTATAAATGGTATAACTTTTTTTTTTGGTTTATTGAGACAGGGTTTCTCTCTGTAGCTTTGGAGCCTATCCTGCCACTAGTTCTGGAGACCAGGCTGGCCTCAAACTCACAGAGATCTGCCTGTCTCTGCCTCCCGAGTGCTGGGATTAAAGGTGTTTGCCACCAACACCTGGCCTAAATAGTCCAATTTATGCAGTGTTTTATTATACCCATCATAACCTTCTGTATATGGAATCAACTCTCAAGTTATAATTGATCTGTTAGGTGTGTACCTGCTTGTTTGAGCAAAGTGCCTCAAATTGTATAATACTTGAAATTAAAATTATTTATTTTAACTATTCATTTTGCTTTTATATAATATATTCTGCCTTCACTCAACCACTACCATTAATATGCTGGAATATGCTAAGTTTTCCTCTCTATCTTCCTTTATCTGGCTCCTCACTAATCAGGTCTTTATCAAATGCCAATTAAGCCCCAGAACTATCCCAACTTATCTTTGGCTCTCTCTAGCATTATGGTCTTCTGTACTTGGAATATCAAAGCACCCTCTTGAATAAGGATTTTTCTCATCAAATCTTATCTCAGGATGTGTATTCTCCACACATAGAGAAACAGAGTTTTCACCTTAAAATATAAATCTGACACTGTCATCAGCCTTAGTGGGGTATTCTTCAACTTCCTCCTATTTTCAACTCTTTAATATTCCATCTCTGTCTGAGTCATGGCCTTTAGGCAGAGAGATCTAAACCAGAACAACTTTCCCCATATACCTCTGCAGTGCTCATCTTTCCCTCATTTCTCAGATCAGCTTTTTTCTTCTGTCAAGGCCTCTACCATGGTTGTAGCTAAATCCTACATTTAAGATTCAAAAGCCACTATTCATCTGCATTTCACATTGCTAATTAGTTTCTAACTTTGTACCTAGTTTTGTATGATTTCCTGACTACTGTTCACTAAACTCTGTGTTCGTGAAAGCAAGATACATCACATTTGTTCTCTCTCTGGCTGTGTCTGTGTCTGTGTCTGTGTCTGTGTCTGTGTCTGTGTCTGTGTCTGTGTCTGTGTCTGTGTCTCTGTCTCTCTCTCTCTCTCTCTCTGCATCATTCCCCTTCCAATCTCCCCCATACACTAAATAAAATATATTTTTTAAAAATAATAAATGCTAGGCATATTTTCTTTGGCAGGGAAAGAATGATATTTACTGTATTATGGTTAGAAATCAAAATTTCAAGAACCATTACAGAAAATCATTACCAGTTTACAACTTTTCTATTATACTGTTTCTTTTTACCTCCTGAGTTCTCCAAAGTTCTAATCTTAACTTCATTTAGATGCTCTTCTTTTTTCATCTCAACTAACTCCTATTCTATTTCTATGCCTGTCAACCCCAATATTTATCATGTCATAATGTCTCAATTTTGTATCATTGCTGACTTTGTAGCTCTTGTAGAGATAGGCTCTGGTCTCCAAATCAGATTCTGATGACAAAAAAAAAAAAACATTTATATATAAATATATTGTTTACTTGCAGGTTGGTTCCTCCTGTTTTAGTTGCTCTTGGGCAATAGGCATTCTTATGGCTCCATAATCTTCCTTGACAGATTATCCAAAGGCCAAAAGCATCTAACATGACATCACAATGTCTGCCAATCACCACGTATCTCATCATGCATTTTATGATGTCATATCCTAAAAAAACCTCATTGTGTAGCTGTAACTTATTTTGAAAGAGAAATGACTACCTAAATGTGATGCCTACACCTCTGGAGGGAAATGTATCCTGACTTGTAGGGAAGTCAGGCTATACCTGAAGCTGGGGTGTGGTGGGCAGGTCTCCCCACAGATATTGATCCTGCTCTTGTCTGAGAGTCAGTACAGCTGAACTCTGCTCTGTTTCCCTAAAGGAAGATCATAGCAGTGATATCCATTTCTTCTTCTGCTCCAGCCCAAGATTTTAAGTCCTCTGCTTCACTCTGCTAAGGGGAAACTCCTGCAGAAATGCATTGATCTCCGCCAGCATTGGGAAAAGTTGCTACTTTTTCTGCTCAGTCCCCCCCTAAGGCAACATCTCAGCAAAGGTTTCTCCTCCTCCTCCTCCTCCTCCTCCTCCTCCTCCTCCTCCTCCTCCTCCTCCTCCTCCTATTCTTATTCTTATTCTTATTCTTATTCTTATTCTTATTCTTATTCTTATTCTTATTCTTATTCTTATTCTTATTCTTATTCTTCTTTTCTGCTCAAGCCCCCTGAGGGAATATCTCAGCAAAGGTTCTTTTGCTTCATGTAGTCAAAAGAAGGTCTTCATCCAAGACCCTTTGAATAAAGAGATTTATTTGGGAGGAAGGAGTCCAGGTGAGTGGTTGCCTCTGCCAGGGTGGAAAAGGACAGCCAGCAACTGAACAGGCCAGGGTGTATTTCTTTCACTGGTTCTGGTTCTAGGGACAAATTATGTTTCTTTGTCTCTGGTGTCAGGGCAAGGGTAGTTTCCTTTCACTAGCTCTGGTTTCAGAGCCCGTGTGTTTCTTTGGCAGTCCCTTTTATACTACACCCAACTTCTATTACTGTTGCTTGTAATAACTATTTTCTTTAAGTTACTCTGGGTAAAGTCTTGTGGAGTCTAATCTTTAAGTTGAAATTGATCATAGGTGTGTAAGGTATGTTCATGTATAGAGCTACTTGATTTGTTATTATTTGTGATTTTATGATTTCAGAGTATTAGGCATGCACCAGATGTCATGTAAGGAACTTCTTGCCAAGAAATAAGGTATTCCCTACCCGCCCTTTCTCTGCATTTGTGCATGTGTCCTTGTGCTTGTGTGCCAGTGTGTGTGTGTGTGTGTGTGTGTGTGTGTGTGTGTTGTGTGTGTGTGTGTGTGTGTGTGTGTGTGTGTGTGTGTGTGTGTGTGTGTGTGTGTGTGTATGTGGCACGTATACATACATGCCTGGGCATGAGTTATTGGAAGATTCTATATCTGCATCAGCCATAATTCTCAGCTTATCTTATTTTAATCAGGTTTCTTGAGTCTTCTGGGATAACTTGCTTCTTTTAAAAAATCCAATGTAGCAACAACACTGCCAAATCACCATTCTGTTCAGTAATATTTCTATAACTGTTAATCTCATTTCCATTTTAGTATGTACTTGGGTTTATTTCTCTACTAAGGGTGAGGTGACATCTAGATTTAATGATCTGAAGAAATGCTGTTAAGAAAGTTTTGTAAGGTTCTTCCCTCTATGAGATACTCTTAAGTAATTTTTCATCCACTAATCCATTCACCAATTCTTCCACTGAATGGTAAATCCTCATTTCTTTATCCAATGCTAGAGTTTGAGCCCCATATCTCCCTGGTACAAAACCTTATTTAATAGACACAGTCTCTATCATAACAGTCCTAAGTAAGTTCTATGTTGTAATGTTGCAGTATGTCACTGAAATGTTGCTTATTATTGGTATGGGAGAAGAGCAGAGTAAACATGAGAAATTTGGTTACCACAAATATTTAAAGGCTAGAATATGCATGAAGCAACACAGGCTGTTAGAATAGTTTCTTTCCCAGGACACAGTTTGATTCACTGTTGTTTCATAATTCAGATTTTAAAGTATTGAATATACCTTATTGACTAGAGAAAATATAGAAAAATGAAACCAATTTGGCTATTTCAAATTGACTATGGGGGAAAGCAGAATAACTTGAATGGAATGAGATATTTATAAAGTCATGTATATATGAATACCTTGAGTCTCCTGAAACATACTGGGGTCTCTGATGACTATTGGAAATAAATAGAGGCATACTATGTAAATTACTTTTGTCGTTACAGTAATGCTACCTTACAAAAGAAATTAAGGAAAAGAAAGTCTCTTTATCCTCACATTGTAGTATACGTCTATAATGTCAGTACTTAGGAGATAAAAAGTGGTGGGTAAGAAAGACAGTCCAAACTGCCTTTGACTATACAAGTTCAAGGAGATCGGACTGCAATATATGACTGCTTCTGAAGAACAAAACAGAACAAAGCCTGAAAAAATAAAAATAATCTATAAGAAGTATAAAAATATCTTAGCATTGGCGATGTGAACGATCAATCCAATATCATTCTGTGACCTGTAAAGCATTAGTCAGATGAGTAAAGATGACAATATTTAAAATATATTTATAAGAAGTAAAACTCTTGTTCTGAAAGTACATTAATTCAGAAAACAGTCACAAAGTATTATTCTGCTATATATTTTCCTTTTTCATATCATGTAATTTCCTGTAAAAATTGCTTTTTCTGTAAATACTTAAGCACTTAGCAGTTAATACTTTTACTGGAGGGTTTATTTAAAGCCAGACATGCCATTTGCTTTCCTTTGTCTCCCAAGTCCCCTCTTGACCCAACGATATTACTTGGTGTTATCTAAAGGAGCTAGGGTGCTCTCATTTAAACTGAGAGGCTCTCTGGTGAGATTAAATGAGGGCAGTAGAACATGGAAGGTCATTCAGCTATTACAGGAGTGTTACAAAAGTGCATGTTATCAAAGCAAAATAAAATTTCCCTGGGGTCTGAACACAAAGCCTCAACTCATGCTAAATTACTGATGATAGTTTTAAGTCAAGGAATTTAGCTTTCCACATACCACAGTCACCAGAGGTGAAGCTACCTTTATATTTGACAGTGTTTGCTGAAATGTAGATGTTAGGACACTCACTGATTTTGGCCATCTTACTGAAAACTTGTCTGGAGATGAATCTATGGACAGGTGGACTTCCTTATTTTTATGATCTCTTCCTATGTTAGGTCAGAGAGCAATGACCCTGCAAGCCTAGTTCAGTAGCTGACCTCTCATAGAACAAAGGATGAACGTGTTTTCTCACCAATGGATTTAGGGTAAAAGCACATGTTCACTATCATCAGTGACCTTAGCAATGTACTCTAAAGTCATTCCATTGGCTCCATTTTGAGTCTTAATGATTGGGAGGAAACCTGCTACATTGAGAGAGAACTTACAAAAACTCTCCAGTGTGAGTAGAGGACTACAGTGATTTAAGAGCTGGTTGTATCATATCCTGTAGAATCTGAGTGGACCATTGAGATGGACATCTGAATGCACCATTGAAATGGACAAAGTGGTGAGCTTGGAAAAGGAATGAGATAGAAAATACTTCCACATTATTTCTTACAATCTGCAAAAATTATCACATGGACACTTGTCCTAATTTCCTTCACTTTAAACAGGGCTAACAGATACTAAATTTCATGGTAGGACATAAAGAAATAGCATGGCTGAAGCAAAGGAAATGTTGATAGGATAGACTGATGGGATATGTACTTACTCTACTTTATATGTGCTGTATGCATATACAAATATATATATCCATGAATATACATCCATAGTGCTATTTCTAACAAGTAAAAAGAACAAGGTAAATACTGAAATTTAAGACATTAAAATGGAAAAAATAGTGATTGTGCTTGTGGGTATCTAGATGAGAAAGTGGCAGCTATGAGAGGGGCTATTATTGTCTTATCTATACACCCATTTACATACCTACATCAAGGATACATCCTCTTTTTTAATAACATAATTTACTTATTGGATACTTGGGGATTTCACATTATGTATTCCAATTCCACTCATTTCCTAGTACCCTCATGTCTGCTCCTCACCCTTGCAGTGTTCCCCACAAAAGATATTTTAAAACTAAAATCAAACAAAGCAAAACAAAAACCTCTTCAGTCCTTCGGCTTTGCCACCAGTTTAGCGCTCTTCATTCACCCTAGTGCTATTGGGAGCCAGATGTGTTACACAGTATACCTTTTTGTCCAGTCCGCCTTACTTGAAAATGTTCATGGCAATGAGTCATTGGTCTGGTTCATGGCCTCTGGCTTCTGGTACACTAACATCACTGGGCTCTCACTGATACTCCTCTTCAGTATTCTATGGCTGCCCCATAGAGATGCTGCAGGTATAGTTCCCCAGACCAATCCCTTCACAGGCGTCACAGGTCATAAATGGAGTAGATGTTAAGGTGAGCCAAGGCCTGGCTTTTGGGCCTGGATGGTAATGGAATTGGTCATTCCAGGGGGTTTGGGTCCTCAGGTAAAGGGCAGAGCAAGCTCTCCTATGTCCATTCCATTAAGGCAGTTCTTCCATGCCAGAGGTGAAGGATGGGGTTATCTCTCCAGAGTGCCTCCTGTGCCTGGGACATTGGGGTCAACTCTCCCATGGGGGTTGGAGCCAGCTCTCTGGATGTTTGTAGTGAGGATGCATCGTCTGAATTAGCTGTGTAAATCTTCTCTCATAGTCTTGGAGTTGGACAACAATATTTTTATAAATTATTTGACAAATGCTAGTGAGTGAATCTTTACCCTTTTAAGATTATCCTGGTAGAAGCTTTGGATTAATTTTTTAAAAAGTTTTATTTAAGTGAATATTTCTTTAAAATACCAATAAATTACAGAATACTAGTAAAATATTACTTACTTTGAATCCCACTAATTGAGATAATCAGTGTATTTTCCTTGCTTATAGTTGGACTTAATGCAGACGAATACCAATGGCATATTAAGAATGAGCTTGGGTGTGGTGATGTACGTGTTTAATCCCAGCATTCTAGAGGCAGAGACAGAGTTTAGGGACTTCAAAGCCAATCTGGTCTACAGAGTGAAATGTATCAAGGCAGAGCTATATAGTGAGAGAGACTTGTCAAAACAAAACAAAACAAAAACTTAGAACCCGAGACAGTATTTTTCCTCCTTTTCAGGAAAAGGCACAGTACTGGCTAGTTTTATGTCAATTTGACACAAACTAGGGTCACGAGAAAGGAGGGCAACTCTATTGAGAAAATGCCTTCATAAGATTAGGCTGTTGAAAAGCCTGTATGACATTTTGCTATTGATTGATGGGAGAAGGCCCAGCCCTTATGGGTGATGTCATCCCTGGGCTGGTGGTCCTGGGTTTTGTACATGCTTAATAAGCCATGGAGAGCAAGCAGGACCCCTCCATGTTCTCTGCCTCAGTTCCTTCCTCCAATTTCCTGACCAGGGTGATTTTCTGTCCTCAATGCTTTTGATGATGAATTGTCAGAAGGGACTGAACAAAATAAACCCTTTCCTCCTCATGGTTTCCTCAAGGCAATAGCAACCCTAACTAAGACAGGCAGAATTAGGAAACTGACTCTGCATGCTCCCTGTTCTTCTGAGGGAGTAGGATGTGGTAGCGTGCACTGCACACAACTGAACCTAATGGCTCATTGTCTAGGAAGTCCACAGTGAGCACCTCTAATCATGTTTTTGTTGTTTTGTTTTATAACAATTTAATTCATTTCACTACAAAATGGCTGGAAGGGCATATCTAAAGGATGTCAAACTTTTCCATTCAAAAATGTTTTTGATTGTGTGTGTTGTGAGAGTGTACATGCAGGTATGCTACCACTCAAATTGTAGAATACACTTTTGACCTTTACAAGGCTTCTATGGATAGAACTCAAAATGTGTGAAATGTGTGGCAAGCCTCTTGCCCTCAGAACCAACTTACTAGGCACAAAGCCATGGGATAATACATAAAAGGTTATCTATGATGCTGTCCTTTTGAATCATAATAAGAACAACTGAAGCCAGTCATTCTAAGCTAAGGAGAAATGAAGTAGAATGAAGCTTTAAGCCTTTATACGAAGACTGCTTCTTGAGAACATAGAAGCAATAACTCTCTGATCAATAAATAGATGGATTAGGTGGAATTTTCATTTTGGATACAATAAAGTAACCATGAAACAGTGTTAGAGAAAAACAAGGTATTACTAAATTGACCTGCAAGAGGGAAGTGCAGGTTTTATTCTGGTCCATGTTTTAGGACTGATGGAATTATATCATAGATGATATTAGCAGGGTTCATCATAAAAGAAGACACAAGGAAACTTAGTTTTGCTGAGTGAATCATATGGAATAGTTTGGAATTATGGGCTTCAGAAATTAGATTAATCATAATTCATATAGTCTTTGCCCTTACAACTAGCTGCCAGAGAAAAATGAATGACCTTGTCCTTGACTCATTCTTAAATGTGATTATGATGCGGTGATATAAGGAGGACCAAGGAGCTGAATTTTTGAACTTGTCAGTTATGGTTTGATTTGAGCTATGGCTTCTAGTTTTACAAAACCTTGATACTTGACTTGGCAATTTACTGTGTCAATTATAGACAAGGGAATATATGAAAATGATGTGTGAAATGCACACATTTTTTTCTAAGTACACGGTAGCATTTGTATATATTGTGAGGTCCTGAAACAATCAGTAATACATCACTGTAAGGATTATGGGCAACTAGATCACCTATGATGCACTGAAGCCACAGGGTAAATCTTTACTGAAGTGTGGACTGCCAGGCTGTCTACAAGACTAAAGAAAGCAACAGCAATAAAAGGGGGTTTTGGGTGTTTATAGGGAGGTTTAAGTTGGGCTGTGGAGTGGTTTCAAAGCATTAAGGGGAAGGAAAATAAACAAGAAATGGTCATAAACAAACTTTTTTCCCAGAGAACTTCTTGTCATTAAGAACAGGAACTCTGAGGGGGTAACAAGATGCTGCAGTCTTGGGTCCGATATTGAAATGTGCAGAATTTGAAGTCCCTATTACCCCAAGGCGTTGCTTCCCTCTTGGACAGGGACTGGACTAGCCTAACACTCTAAAAATAGGATTCTTTTCTCAAGCACATTAACATGATTTGAGTCGGGTCAATGTAACAGTCATCTCCAGTTTTTCATTTTCATCTACATGGTCTCCTATAATTTACAATACTTTTACATAATTGATAATATCATAATGTCACACATTTGTGCTTTTCATATTTACTGCCTTTCTATATTGTATGTGCATGTGTATACAATAAGATCCCTTAGCTTAAAATCTACTTCTCTAACAAAATTTTAAATATTAAATATGTCAGCCATATATATTTGCTGCATGATAAATTTCTTAAACTTACTCATCTAACATAATTGAAACATTTTCTCTTTTAAATATTTGCACATTCTTCCAATCTCTATGGGCCACAACTCCATTTTCTGTCCATGGCCATGCATATTTTAGGCTTTTCATGTGGATAAGAGATGTCATATTTGCTTTTCTCTTTGAGGAAGGACTATTTTAAGAAACATCTTGTGGTTCAACCATATCACTGCCTATAACACAATTTCCTTTAACTGTAAGCTGAAAATATTTTAATGTGTATATGAATCTCATATCCTTTTTCTTTGTCTTTTGCATTTCACCCATGCCTTTTGGTGTCTTTCTTAAATTACTATGTAAAACAATGGGTTTGATTGTTATAATTTCATACATTCATTATTTTGATAATGCTTCCCCATTTTCGTAGATGATTCCTTCAATGATGTCCCTTCCTGGTCCCCATCCTCACTACCCACCCCATCATCCTACTCCTACTTTCAGGTTACATGCATTCTATTACCTTTGTTCCCCCCCTTGCCCATCATTAATACTTTGTTTTCAGTGGCTTTTGGTCCCCATTCTAGCTTCATGATATATACACACATTACCTAATATATATATATATATATATATATATATGTGTGTGTGTGTGTGTGTGTGTGTGTGGTGTGTGTGTGTGTGTGTGTTTGTATATATATACATGTTTAATACTTTAAATTCAGGATTTAAATATAAGAAGGGCATGATGTATTTGTCTTTCTAAGTCTAGGCACTTAGTAGAATAGGTCTCAGTTTGAACCATTTTCTTGCTAGATTCATGATTTTATCTGTCTCCCTGCTGACTAAAATTCCATTGTGTACACTCATCACATTTTCTTCATACATTAATTCACTGATAGATATTGAGGCTTGTTCTTTTTTCTCATTTTTGTGAATAATACAGCCATAAATCAGTGTGGTGGGACTTAGAATTCAAACTATCTCAATTGGAAAATGACAATTATCTCTACTGGCAAATTACATGCTTCTATACTTAAAAGGCACCACACATACCACTCCAAAATTCAGACCTGATAAAAAGCTTTAACCATTAGGCAGGATGCAAAAATAAACGTGCACGTATCAACAGCTTGTCTACAGACCATTAACAGATCTGCTGGGAAGAATCATGGCATAGTGGTTGTTACCTGAAAATGGTTTTTTCATTACTCTTTCAAAACAGGAATATCCAACTTGCAAACTTGTAGAATGGGTAACAAATTCATGAAAACGAATCTCAGTGTCACCAAATTACTCTTGTTATCTGAGGATTTGCTCTGGGCAGGAACAGTTTGATGTGAATATCAGAGCTCTTGAATAATTTCAAAATGTGGTCATATTACAATTAGCACAGTATCACATCACCACTTTTAATTACTTAAAAAGCTGGATTTTAGAAATGCAACTCTGAAACTCTTTTGACCTGAGAGCAATATATTCAATTTGCATGTTAAACCTAGACTAAAAATTTGACTCAGTTAGTATATTTTAAGAATATAACTAAATAATTTAAATTAATTTTAATTTATATATGTGTGTGTGATCATAATGTTTGATTAATACAATTTGTGTTTAATTTTCCTGAATATTTTTAAATGGCAAGGATTTGTATTAGGTTTATCAATAGTTATTTTATTTCTGTCACTATGTAAAATTAAAAAAAATTATAAAGGTCTTGTGTTTTATAAAGATCTTGTGGTGGTGTGAATGAGAATGGCTCCATGGGATTGCATATTTGAACACTATTCCAGTTGGGTTGGCAGTTTAGGAAGGACTGGGAGACCTGGCTTGTTGGAGGAAGTGTCATCTTTTTGGAAGACATATGTCACTGTGGGTGGGCTTTGATGTCTTGAAGCTATGCCAGGCATATTTATGCTTTCTTCCTGCTGCAACTTGCAAATCAGATGTGAGCTTTCAGCTATTGTCCTAGTGCCACATCTGCCTGCTGCTGTGCTCCTGGCTGTGACAATCATGGACCACACCTCTGGAACTGTAGGCCAGCCCCTAATTAAGTGCTTTCTTTTATAAGCTGCCTTGGTCATTGTGTCAATTGAAATCAATAGAGAAGTGACCAATTGATTCATGTAACATCTAATGTTTATCATACAGAATAGTCAAAAAGTATGTTATTAGTTGGTGTCTATGAAACATTTGGAGATAAACTAGATATGTGCAATAAGTAACCTGTTTTAAATTATTCCCTGTCTCATCCTTTGTTTAGTTTATTGCTGAAGGATTGTTTTATAAGTACTCAGATCTTATGTATCTGACAAACTTAAACAGGAACTTACCTAAACACAATAAAAGCAATATAAAGCAAAGGCTGTCACCAACTAAATGAATTCCTCTAAAATCTGGAACAAGACAAGGCTGACCACTATCTCCATATCTCTTCAATATTGTACTAGAAGTTCTACCTAGAGCAATAAGACAATAAAAGGAAGTGAAGGGGATACATATTGGAAAAGAAGAAGTCAAAACTTTCACTATTGCAGATGATATGATAGCTTATATAAATGACCCCCCCAAAAAAAACTCTACCAGGAACTCCTACAGCTGATAAACACCTTCAGCAACATGGCAGGATGCAAGATTAACTAAAAAAAATCAGTAGCCCTACTATATACAGATGATAAATGGGCTGAGAAAGAAAAACATCACCCATTACAATAGTCACAAACAACATAAAATATCTTGAGGTAATGCTAACCAAACAAGTGAAAGATCTGTATAGCAAGAACTTTGAGTCTTTAAGAAATCAAAAAAGATACCAGAAAATGGAAAGATCTCCCATGTTCTTGGATAGGTGGTATCAACATAATAAAAAATGGCAATCTTGCTAAAAGCAATCTACAGATTCAATGTAATCCCCATCAGAATCCTAACACCATTCTTCACAGACCTTGAAAGAACAATACTCAACTTTACATGAAAAAACAAAGACTGAGGATAGACAAAACAATCCTGTATAATAAAGGAACATCTAGAAACATCACTATAGTAGACTTCAACTCTACTATAGAGCTATAGTCCTTAAAACAACTTGGTATTGGAACAAATAGACAGGTAGACCAATGGAATGGAGTTGAAAACACTGACATTAATCCACACTCCCATGAACACTTGATTTTTGACAAAGAATCCAAAGACATACAATGGAAAAAAAGAAAGCATCTTCAACAAATGGTGCTGGCATAACTGTATGCTGACAGGTAGAAGATTGCAGATAGATCCATATCTATCACCATGCACAAAACAAAGTCCAAATTGATCAAAGACCTCAATATAAATCCAGCCACATTGAACCTCTTAGAAAGTGGGAAGTACCCTTGAATAAATTGATACAGGAGACTGCTTCCTGGATATAACACCAGTACCACAAACACTTAGATAGACAATTAAATGGGACCTCCTGAAACTGAGAAGTTTCTGGTAGGAAAGGACACAGTTAAAAAGACAAAACATCAGCCCACAGAATGGGAAAAGATATTCACCAACCCCACATCTGACAGAGGGCTGATTTCCAAACTATAGAAAGAATTCAAGAAGATAGTCACGTAAACACCAAATAATCCAACTAGGAAGTGGGGTACAGATCTAAATAGAGAATTCTCAATAGAGGAATCCAAAATGGCTGAAAGACACTTAAGAAAGTGCTCAACATCCTTAGCCATCAGGAAAATGCAACTCAAAACAGCTCTGAGAGAGCATCTTACACTGTCCAGAATGGCTAAAATCAAAAACACCAATGTCAATCTATACTGTAGAGATGTGGAGAAAGGGGAACACTCCACAAACTCATATAGCCATGTTGGAAATCAGTATGGTGGTTTCTGAGGAAAATGGGAATCAATGTACTTCAAGATCCAGCAATTCTTCTCTTGAGCATATACCCAAAGAATGCACATTTATACAATAAGAACATATGTTCAACTATGATCATAGTAGCATTGTTTGTAATAGCCAGAACCTGAAAGCCACCTAGATGCCCCTCAACTGAAAAATAGATGCAGAAAATGTTGTACATTTACACAATGGAGTATTACTCAGCAGGAAACAATAAAACAAAACAATGAAATCTTGAAATTTGCAAGCAAATGCATGGAACTGAAAGAAACCATCCTGAGTGAGGTAAACTGGTCAAAGAAAGACAAGCATGGTATGTACTCACTCATATATGGCTATTAGATATAGAGCAAAACACTACCAGCCTAAAATCCACAATACAAATGAAACTAGGAAACAAGGAGGACCCTAAGAGAAAAACACATGGTGCCCTGAAGAAGAGGAAAGAGACAAGAATTCTGAGAAAATTGGGACCACAGAGGGAGAGGGGATGGAGATAGGAAAAAAGAAGGGGAGAAGGGGTGGGAGGAGGAGAACAAGAGGGATCAAGAAGACTTAGACAGGGAAGGAATAGAGGAGAGCAACAAGAGATACCTTAATAGAGGGAGCCAATATCGATTTAAAGAGAAATCTGGCACTAGGGAAATGTTCAGCGATCCACAAGGATTACCTCAACTAAGAATCTAGGCAATACTGGAGAGACTGCCTTTGATGCCCTTCCCCTATAATGAGACTGATGACTACCTTAATTGCCATCATAGAGCCTTCATTCAGTAGCTGGTCAAAGCAGAAGCAGGTACACACAGGTAAACACTGAACCATATTCCTGTAATACAGTTTTAGAGAGGGAGGAGGGATGAGAAAAGGAGCCAAGACCTTGCTGGAGAAACCTACAGAAACAGTTGACCTAACTTAGTACCAACACAGAGACCCCAGCTGTAAAGTGATGGAATCAGTACTGGACTGAACCAAGCCCTCTGAATGTGGGTGCCAGCTAGGAGGCCTGGGCAGTCTATGGCACCTCTAACAGTGGAGCCAGTGTTTTTCACTAGTACATAAATGGAGTTTGGGAGCCCATTCCCTATGGGGGTATACTATTGCAGCCCAGATAAATGGAAGAGGGCCTAAACCCTCCCCCAAATGATGTGAAAGACTTTGACAATCCTCCATGGAAGGCCTCACTATCCTTACAGAATGGGCTGGGGATGGCTTGTGGTGATAGGTTGGTGGCATGCTAGGATGGGAGGTCTAGGGAATGGGGGAATTGATATGTAAAATAAGATTGTTTCTAAAATAAAAAAGTGTTGCTTCATTAGAGAGATCCAAAGAAAGAAAATTAAGTAGCCTTGTTCATGGAAAATAAGCAACACAAGAGAGAATATATTCATGTATTCTTATGGCTGATATAGTTATGATATCTATAGTCATACAATTCGATATAGCTTTCTCTTCCCGAGCAATTTCTTTTTCGAGGCATTAGTGGTAAAAACCACTATCTACACCATTCTCCTGAGATCCTATTAATTCCTTTATCTATCAGTCTTCCCATTCTGTCAATTTTGTTGGCCAGTTCATTTGGGAAATTTGATACATTTGTGAAACAAAGGAATCACAAAAATACCCTTAAGTCCATCAACTATTGTGTTCAAAAGACAAGTCTGTGTTGGTCCCATGCTTCTTCTATCATCCATTATCCATTATGGGTTTCTATAATAAGTTGAGTTCTGGCTCAGCTTCTTCTTTAAGACTGGTCTCTACAGAAACAGTCATGCTGGGTCAGACAAGCCATGCCCCTCTAGGGATTCTAATTAAACTGTGTGTTTAAGCATCCAGAACAGTTCTCATGAACCTCACTATTTTCTTTTTACTACATTTTCTTCTCTTTAGATAATAGAGGCTATTGTTTTAAGACTAATCAATTTTATTCTATTTACAGATTTGAATAATAAATCAGGTGTGTTTTCATATTGAAGAAATATGGAAGCTACTAAATATTCATTGGGAGTGAATACAGCAGTATGTCTTTGTTAATGTGGACTTCTGGGTTTAGTTTTGTGACTTATTTAGCTAAATTCTATTGAACTTAATTGATTTAGCAATGCCAGTCATAAAATATAGAGAACTGGAGTGCCTTTGAGAGAACAAAGCAGTTGTGAATTTATAAGTAGAGGTCTATATAAGAATTATAAATAAGATCCAGGATGTAGAACATAAAAATTAAGAGATAAACAGAGAAGGTTTTATGACACCAGCCTCAATCTAGTAGTAGTCCTCTAAAATATTTAACTTGTGCATCTTAGATGCAGAGTAATTTTAGCTGTCCCTCACATACTCCTAATTATGCAATTTCATTCCTAAAAGAAAAATTACTGATTTATTGCTCTTAACCAGAGGGATGGTTCATCTTTAGTACTGTTACTCTATTCCCAGATGCCTAATCTTAATTTATTCACTCAAAATATTTCTGAATATTTTTCTTATGTGAGCTACACAGTATTTCTGATAAAATATAGGGGAAGAACAAAATAGTACACATTGTGGAAGTGAAGGGGGGATGATTGTAAGATCCATAGAATCAGGAGTTTGCTGAGAGACTCTTATTAGTAACATAACTAGTGTCTACGTTAACAGAAGTCATAGCCATAAAGTCTCACCAATCTGACTACCCAAATATGAGCTAAGCAAGGAGGACACCAATGCATGTGCAAAACTGAACAGAGAAAAGCCCTTGAGGCTCAACCCTGCAGAACGAACTATAGGCTACTGAGGAAAGCTGGCTGCCCAGTGCCAAAAGATCAGGCCCAAAAATGTGCATACAGGTAGCATCACATAGATTTAACAGGTTATGCTTACTAAGCATATGTGTATATTAATATACATTTATATACATATATGCATATCATAACCACCTGAAACGCCTTGAATTTGAAGGAGAGTAGGGATGGATATATGGGAGGGTTTGAAGGGCGGAAAGTTCTTTTATAAACCTAGCCTCATTTGCTATCTCAACCCTCTCCTTTGAGGTTGGCCATAATTCCTAGAAAATTCTAATGATTCTTGTCACCAAATAGTTAAATATAATTTAGAAATTTTAGAGAAATATTTCTCTTTCTTCCTGGGAAAAATTTCTGCTTCATTATGTGAATACAGAATAGTACATAGATCATTTATCCTATGTGGCTTTACTATGTTAATTGTATAATTCAGAATAGATTGAGCAGTTTTTCTTCTTTCTGCTTAAAAAAATGCAACAAAAACCAACAATACCTCACAATGATGTTTGGATAGAGCAAAATATGCACAGTACCTGAAACACTTTAAAATAGTGGGTATTGTTGCTATTATTATTTTAAGTATTATAGTTTTTTATACTAGAACAGAAAATTTCTTATAGGGTTGCCTTCTGGTCTTCTTAAAATTTGAATTAAAAATGTTCAAAATAAAATACTTACCTGTAAAATATTTGAGTCAATTATTTTCAGATAAAAATATCTTTAGTATGTACTAGCATTTCTTTATAACTGTGATAAAACACTATGCCTGTTTCTGTTGTTTTAATAGAAGAATGAGTTTATTTGGTGGTTATAGTTCTAAGGTTCTAAGTCTGTCATTATACAGTGGAAGTAGTAGGAGACAGGCATGGTATGTGGACCAGGATTTGAGGGCTCACATACTCAACTAAAAGCACAAAGCAGAAAGAGAGACCTCTAAACAGGACAAAGCTTTATCTCAGAGCTGACCTGAATTGAGGAACCATTTCTAACAAGGCCACACTTCCTAAGCCTCCCACAAACAGCACCACCAACTGTGACCAAGAGTGCCCACAATTTGGTGGACATCTCTTTCAAACCACCAAAAATTTTCTGTTGAAAATAAAGCAAATATAAACTAGGGTTGGTTTTCTTATTTGGTTTTAATCTTTTGGTTTACATGTTAGCACATTTTCCATGGGCACTTTTCTGCCTTCATTATCCTTTTTGTTATAGTTTAAGAAATGTAAGACAATGTCATTAAATAAATTCTGGAGAAACAAAAGCTTGGGGTATAAGTATGCTATTTATTGCAAAGTATATTCTGTCAAGAAAAAGAATTTACGTTGTTTTTACCAACCACTCATTAGCTTCCCCAAACTCACTGTGCTTATCAATGAAGTTTTGTTTTATGCTTTGTTTTGTTTTGTTTTGTTTTCAAAATCTGCTTCTGGCCTCAATATGAAACCATTTAATTAAGAACATCTTTACCAGATCTAGAATAAGTGGTCCCAAACGTACTGTTACATGAACAATGCAGTAGACTGTGTCCTGCTAATTTTGAAACAAATAGATTGTGAAAATGAAGCATATTCTATACCAGTTAAAACTGGGCACAAATGAAGCCATTATATTAATCTTCTCATTTTACAGTGGAGGTAGTAGGAGGCAGGCATGGTATGTGGATCAGGATTTGAGGGCTCACATACTCAACTAAAAGCAAAAAGCAGAAAGAGAGACCTCTAAACAGGACAAAGCTTTATCTCAGACAGTATTTAATGACAGTATAAGTAGTGAGTCATACGATGAATGATTCTGGAAAAACACTACATATTCCTGGTGACAGGATGGTAGAGAAAGTACAAGCTTATATTGTACAGTCACATGATGGGGCCTAATAGGCTCTCTTAAGACTAGATAGAAGGGCCTACATTCTCAAAAGTACAATTTTGTAGAAAATAAATAATATAAAAATGAAGCCATATAACTGAATGAATGGAAAAAAGTTTGAATAGAGAGAAAAAATCCATGTCACCAAAGTACATTTCTTATAATAAATAATACTTTTAATTATAGTGCTTTTAATTTGATAACTCACATCCAACATATTTTAATATCAGAAAATTCTATATTAAAAAACGTTAGTTAAGTTCTAAAATCTTAATATTAGATATTCCTTATTTTGATCTCTTTGTCCAATAAAAATAAATTTCTGCTTTAGCTGTACTTTGCAAAGATAAATCCAGTATGCATGAGTTTTTTTTTACTATCTAACCAGTTTTCACATAAAGACATGCTTCTAAACACAGAAATATGTGATAGTTACACATGAAAAAATAGCCTTACTGACACAGAGCTTCCTTAAGTACATCATTTTCTTTCTATCATTTCAGTTACTCAGAGTCAACTGTAGTCTGAAAGTGAGTGAATGCACGGTGCCCAAGGGCACATTTAAGAATTGGACAATTGGTCAGTTTCAAAATCTGTTCTTCTAAAGAAACTAAAGCCAGAGGAACTGGATATCGCTTTACTGGCCATGTGGCTTTGAACCAGGACTGAGATTTAACAACTTACTTTGGATCCTGGGTTGTAGTGTTTCCAGTTGCCTTTCTTAATACAGTGAGGATTATCATCAAGTTATGAAAATATAGAAAGTAGAATAAGAGAAGTATAATGACTTACATGAAATCTTTTAGAAAAATTATGGGATTCTGAAATGTAATTTTCATACAGTGGTTTCTAGAAATGAATGACCTATCTTAAGAACTGAAGCAAATAGAACATTTTTTTCTATCTTTAGAAACCATTATTCCATGGGAATTTTTCTGTAGGCTAAAGTGAAGATGTAGGGGCTTGGTGTGAAGAAATGATGCTAGGCTGGGATACTAGCCCCCTCCTCCATTTTTGTTGTTTTCTATGTTTTGGTTTTTGGAGACAAAGTCTCTACAAAGCTCTAGCTGTACTGGAATTCACTATGTGGACTAAGCTGGCCTTGAAATCATAGAAACCTGCCTGCCTCTGCTGTCCAAGTGCTAGAACTAAAGGTGTGTGCCACCACTGCCTGGCTGCATATACTCTCTTAATAGTAAATATAAGGGCAGGTATTTCAAAGCCCTGATTCCAGCCTGGACTGTGTTCTCCTCCTGAAGGAGATTATCACACACAGATAAAGTCTAAAAGGATGTCTCAAAACAAATAGGTAATGATATGCTTTTGCATTTCTTCCATTTCCTTCAGCATGGATATATTTGCTCTTCTACGCTGATATATTGGACCAGAAACTTGCGTCATATGACCTTCAGGATGAGTAGCAGCCTATCTGACCTCTTCTACTGAGTCCAATGGAATCATTCCACTTCTGATGGCCAAAAATATCCCAAGATTTCACCAAATGTCTCCTGAGGAGCAGTAAACTAGATTGGAGACCCAGTTGCTATCAGTCTACTAGACACAGATGAGTTAATCCTCCTCACAAAGAAAAAGGTTATTTGTTCACAGGCTACAAAGACTTTTGATCTTGGCTCTAGGATCTCTGATTTTGACAATTAGCTCTACATAGTAATTATGGAAAACTATTTTGCTTGTGCTTCTTTCCCAGATGAGTCCTTATCTTTGAAGAAATTTTCAAATAGAGTACAGGCTTTCAAAATGAGAGTATTTTCCTGGAGACAGTGCTAAAGAACACACCTCACAGAGGGTTTTTGCTAAGTTCTGATTTTTTTTAGTAAAGTGCAAGAGAGAGAGAGAGAGAGAGAGAGAGAGAGAGAGAGAGAGAGAGAGAGAGAGAGAGAAAGGAGAGAGAGAGAGGATGAGAACCAGAAAAATCAAATGTTCCTATGGCCAGGATGTTCTGCAGACACAGATATTTAGGAGACAGTCATATCCTCAAGCTGGGCCCGGCATGTTTAGACCAATTTGTTTTATACTGTTCATACATTTCTGGACCATGAGATATTTTCTTTTTGCCCTTTCTTAGATGTCTTTTTGTAAGTGTTACAGTTCTGAAGTAAAAGGTATCCCAGTAGTCAGAAGCCAAAAAATACCTGTAAATGTTACATCTCTGAAGGGAATGTACCCTGGTAGTCACATGCCATGGAATGCCTACAGCTGTGAAGGTAAAAGTATTCTGGCAGTTTCAAATTGATTATTTCTGAGCTTTTTTTATCCCTCTGTTATTTCTTCTGATTCTCATGCTTTCTATGATGCTTCAACTATATTGCAATGACATTGCACTCTATCAAATTTAGATATAGTCCATTTCATCGTATTTTTACCAAGATCTTTTGAGTGATAATATTATTTATTTATTTATTCATCTATTCACCCACTCATCCATTCTAAAGCATTCTAGCACTGTGTCAGGCACTGTAATAAGTAATTGACATCTGTTTGGTGTAATTATACATAAGAGCAATTACCTTGATTTTGTCCCTGTTGCTTCAGTAGGAACTTGATTTGTGCATGCGTCTGCTAGTGCTAATCATAATGACTTGTGATAATGATACAAGACATTTTGCTTAATCTTCAGTATGCCTGTCTTTTTTCTAAAACTACCTGATTTCATTGCTAATTTTACAGTAATAGCTATGTTGCTGAGCCAACTTTTCATTCATTATCACAACTTCTGACTTTCTTCTGGAAAAGTCTAAAGAAAGAGGCATTGATGTATTCTTATGAAGGAGGTGCTCTCCTGTCATGCTTGGTGTTTTTGATAGGAAATGTGCTTGGATAGAACAGCTAGCTAATGGTTACTGAAAATCAATTAAAAGGCAAAGTATATAATCAAGCTTTCTCAGCAATAGCAAAAATACCAAATGTCTTTACTGCTGCATGTCACCTACTTTTTGACTCCTTGAACACATCTTTTCAGCTAACAATGGTGATTTTGTCTAAAAAGTTCTGAAATCAGAAAAACTGAAATTGAACGCACATATCTGAAGCCAAAGGATCATTTAAAAATCTTAAAATATTTATTTCACTTGAGGTTTTTGATGCAACTACTATTTAAATTTTCCATTCCTATTTACTCACATGTAAACAGTAAGTAAACTGATAATTGAGCTACATAGTTAAAATATATGGCAGAGTTTACCTAAGTCAACACATCATCATGCTGCATCCATCTCTCTTAGCATTCCCAGTGGTGACCTTCTATTTATTCATGTGTTAGATATAACATTATACTGGAGGTCACTTATATAGCATGATTACTGTATTTCTATTTATCTTCTGGACTGTCTGCTCTGGAAACCAAATGAAACATGAGTCCTATCTCCATCTAGCACTAGCTACTAAACCAGATGATGTCCACATGCTGATCATTCATGAGGCTTCAAAATTCCAAAGCATGGCACTGGTACTGAGAAAAAAATTGGTGCTCACACTCTTCCAATACTGTTCTTGGCAATTTCCATTAAAATTTAAATTTCCACATGATTTACCAATCATGGAAATAGATGGATATTGCCACATCTTCCCCATTCCCCTGTTTATATGGCTTTTTTCTGCTGAAATAAAACTTAAAGGACTCCTCTGATGTTATCTTATTAAGAATCCAATATACCTACATACAGTAAGGCTACTGAAGGAACAATGTGGCTTTAATGTCATTCTACATCCTCAACTCTGCAGAATCCCACCACAATTGTCCTGGTGTAGTGATGGAGAGATGTTAAGTGGTTAAGAGCTTTATTTGAAGCAAAGGGTCTATTTCGGAGGAGAATGTGCTTTTGAAAAGAATAAACTCATGGAAGTTAAAGTATTAGGAAGAGTAATATGCCTCTTTCAACAAGAAAATGCATTTCTTTTTTTAGGTTTCCAGAAGTGTGCTCTTATAAACAAAAAATGCAAACAATATGTGACCTATGACTGAATTCCTACTAATCACTACTTTGTGACACTAGAGTTTTGACAGAAAACAAGAGGGACAGCATCTAACTGGAAGTAGAGAGCAAGTCTATGTGCTGATGTTGCCTTTGTATTAGAAGTCTAATTCTTTGTGGGATTAACATTTTTACCTCACAGAACTGAATTAGTTAAACTTGCTTCATAGCACATTCCAACAGTGTGTGCTTTCTGTAGTTATTTCATATTTCTTCCATAAATGTTATTAAAAATAAATGACAATAATATTTGAAACAAGTATGACAGAACAATTTCATCTCAAATACAATTTATACTACTCTGCTCCACAAAGTCTTTATTTCCCAGGCCTCAGCTCACCAAAATTCCTTTTCACTTGTATTCAATATAAGCAGAAACTGGTAAGTCTTCTGCATTTCCCTTAATTCAATTCTCATTAATTATTTGTACTTTCTAAAATTGTGTACATATGTAACCTAGATGAGATAGTCATACTGGCATACATTAAATACTGTGAGAGACTAGTTTTAGAGGCTACAGTGTCATTGTTAAAACCCACTAACATCATTTTATATCAACCTTCATTTCAACTATGAAATTTACTCCTTTCAATGCTTGGCCTTCAATAAAAAGTAGACTTCTGATATCCTTTTCTTCTTTTAAATTTCTGTCATTAACTCAAAAATAGAGATTGAAGCAAACTTTGCTATGTACAGATTTAGTTGATCACATTTTCCTGAACCTATGCATTAAACCTCTTGACACTAGGTCTACATTTCAAGGAAACAAATGAGTGATGAGATTCCTGATGTTTATTGCTGCTGAGATACTTTCATTCTTGTCTAGGCTGCTTTCTAATTGCCCACAAATAGGGACAACAGTTTGGATGTTCCAAGTTACCACATTTACAGATTCTCTGACTTAAGCAATGTTACACATTGTAGGATTAGTATAGATGGAAGTTTCTGCTCCACCACAGCTGCTTATTTCCAAATAAACACACAGAAGCTTATATTAATTATAAACTGCTTTGCCTATTGCTCAGTCTTATTACTAACTAGCTCTTACATTTTAAGTTAACGCAGAATTGTTATCTATGTTTAGCCATGTGGCTTGGTACCATTTCTCAGTAAGGCATTCTCATCTTGCTTTCTCTGCATCTGAGTGGTGACTATGCTGTTTCTGCCTTTTCTCATGCCAGAATTTCTCCTAGTCTGGCAGCCCAGCCTATACATCCTGCCTGGCTTCTGACCAGTTGTCATTTTATTAAACAAATATGAGTGACAAATCTTTACAGTGTGCAAGAGCATTATCCCAAAATAGATCAGCTTCCTACATGTGTCATGTGGATATTCCACTGAAATTGGAATTTCTGGCTTCCTTGAGATACATTAGCATTGTAAAGCTTGCCTAATTATTTTTGGCTTGGGTATCTTGAGCTGAGAAGTAGTGGCAGGTCAATAGTTATTTACCTGTGCCACCAGCTTGGCCCCTCTTGAAACTGGATTTTTCTATCCTAAAAGCACAGAATGCTGCTAAAAGGCCACCAGAAGTAGCCTGTATATGGAATATGGCTAAGGATTTTACATTTTTAGTGTTACAAACCCAAAAATATTCATTTATTCCATTTGGATAACAGTGTTCTCTGAAAACAATAATGAATTGAAACACTGTTATAGGAAATTTATCTTATGCATTTATGGAAAAATATTCAGGATGTGTGTTTGTATAGGTACATGTTGTTAGCACTTGAAATGAAAATGAAATCATGAATCAAAAATATTTATGTTATAGATAACAAAAACCATATTTAGACTTAACATCATGCAGCTGAAATTTTCATTTTTTCATTGTTCCTATCCATCAATATATATAAAATCCCTGTATATTTTATCTGACCTTTTATATATCTGTGCTTACCTGAAAACTGAGTCCTTCAATACTCACTGATGTACAAATGACTTTGTGGAAAATATCCTAGTATCTTATTTACTCTTTTCATTTTTATTTTTTATAGTCACAAATCTTTGTAATAAACTGGGCATAAAAACAGAGAAGAGATAAAACAAAAAACATTAAAGGTTCTAGGTTACTATTTTATTACTGAACCTCACATAATCCTATCTGAGCTTTTGATTTATTGGTCTCTATGGCTTTGGTCCCGGTTAAGCACAAGGTGAATGAGGCTGCAGATGGTTGCTCCATTAAAATGTTTGCCCATGTTAGTCTGTTGATTTTCCCTCCATGTAGGTAGACATCGACTGCTGTTTTTTCCCTTAGCAACAGATGCTCCACTTTGTTCTCCTTGGAGTCTTCAGATAATTGCATGTAGCTCTTGAATAGTGCCATTTTCTCTCTGCGTTATTGCTCAATTTACTTTTTAACAGACTCATATCATTGTTGCCAAAAAGATGTGCTACACTGTGGTAATGAAATCTCACTGACACAAACAGACAGAAAAGGAAGAAATAAGCAACAGAAATTTCCTTGTTAACTGCTATTAAGTAATTATAGGTTTACCTCACTGCTCTCTGACAACCATACTAACCAGTGTAGTATCATCATCAGGGATTCTCATAAAGATAAAACCTTCTCAGGATCTACTCACAGTGCCTCCTGACATAATCATCTCAAGCTTATTAGACATTTTACTTGCAAGGCTGAGTTGTGACAAGTCTACCATTCCTTACCAATAACGCTGCAGGTTAGGAACCATGCACAGTATATACAAGTTATATTCCATATATATGGCTGAACAAAAGGTGAGTTTAAACAGTGTTTATGAAATTTAAAAGTCTTTCTTATTATCTATTTAAAAAACTCATTATTTATGATTGCTCATTTTCAGTTTTCAGAGGAGTAATGGCCCAGGTAATAATGGGCTTGCTGAGAAAACACTAGGATGTAACATGAACATGGTTTGCTGTGGAAACTTGATCCATGTGTTGTGTTTTTCAATGCTAGCAGAAAATAGGGGCTATGATGCTTAAATGTGGTACTTCTCGTATATTAACCATTATGTTTATGCTTCTATTCATAGGAAAATTCGTCAAACCAGAGACCCTTTTTGGCCTTCATATTCTGCTGTTTGTTTTCATTGTGTCTGGCTTCCCCCTTCAGTAAGTGGGTATCGTATACTTTTATTTAATATAATAGAACTGATTAAATGGATTCACACTCAGAGGACTCCCAGAAAGGAATAATTATTCAAAGTGACTAAAGAAGCATCATAAAATCATGAAGACATTTCCTTGAAGGCAGGTCTACCTCAAAATTTATAGTGTATTATATATAATTTTGGGTATATAACAGTTATGGATGATACTCCATAATTATTTTGAGTTATAGTCCATTTATAGCTTTGGAATAATTACCTATTCATTTCCTCAACTGGACTGAGAAAATAGTATAAACTGCTTATTCTACCAATATTTTAAAATGAAATAAAATATGTATTCCATTCTACATTAAAAAGTTCAAGTAATTCTTAGGAGTGTTCCTGATTTTAGGGATGTAACAGAATTGCTGGTGTCCTAACACTAACAAACTCTGTTTTTCTTCTTTTCTTATGTATATATCAGTACTTTAGAATAGACAATAAATGTAGCCTAGAAGTAACTGTGTTTGAAAATAGTTAATTACATAATTCTATGTAGTAAAGAGGATTTTGAACATTGCTAATATAAGGAAATTCTTTATCTGAGGTGCTGGATATGTTAATTACACCAATGTGGTCATTTCACTGTGTTTATCAGTATGTAAATGATATGGGACAAACTAAGAAAAATATTTTTTAAAACCAATGAAATATACATGGATATATTGTTCAAATATTCTTTCACTAAAAGCCAAATCTTTTCACAATTTATTTTGAGGCACACAAGGTACTGTGAAGAAGAAGCAGGGAGTCAGACATGGAGGAAGCAGAATTCAGCTCTGGCAGAATAAATGTAATAAATCCACAAGGCAGAAAATAAATTAATAGGAATGGGTTAATGTAAGTTATAAGAGCTAGTTAGAAACAAGCCTAAGGTATCAGCAGAATTTTCATAATTAATAAAAGTCTCCATGTGGTTATTTGGGAACTGGCTGCTGGGACAGAAAAATCTGTCTATACAATTCAGTCATATTTAGTAATATGAGAAGGAAGTTATGGGGTTTGGAGCGGACATGTACAATGCTCATTTATGGTAAGGAGAACATGAGACTTTTTGTCTATATCTTGACATATTAGAAATAATAATGGTCTTCATCTATCTTTCTTCTTTTTATACTATTTATTCATGTCAGGTTACCAGCCAGTCTGTGGAATTGTGTCATTCAGATTCAAGGCGTTGTTTTTTCCTCACAGTTAATTCTGTATTGCTGACAGATACAAATCATGTCATAGTCCTCCATAATCTTACTCTTTACTTCCTAAACCATTAAATATACTTCTTATCCTTGGTGAACAATTAGAGAGAAACGTTGGTTAAAATAAAACAAGATAAGTAATAACAGCATATTTTGCTTAGCATTTTCTTTACCTTGATCTCTTTGTTTAGCAAACAAGTAACTGCTTATTTACAACTTTTTGCGTCTTTGGAATACTCTGGTCTTAAAATAAACCATTCTCTGATCTCCTAGTTCAATATAGACATTTCTTTTTATCTTTACTAAATATTTCTATAAAAGAAGAATAAGTCTGTTGAGTCACCAGAAAACTTATAGACCTAATGGTCAGAGTATTCTCTCCATTGGAAAGTTTGCCTACTTCTAAAGTCTTTGCTTATTACTGATAGTGATGAGGTGATAAAGAACAGAAGGAAACAATATTTTCTCCCTATCTAGTTATCATTAACCAGCCTAGGCTTATCTCAACTATTGAGACTCATTTGAGCACTTGTCTTTTTCAGGTGTTCTGTGGGCATGTCTCAGAGGGATTGTCGTGGTTCTTAATGTAGGAGAGGCTAGCGCAGTGAACAATATTCCATGGGCATGTGATTCTGAGCTGTAGAAGGAAGTCAGCTGAGCATAAGCCTGTGATAAAGCAAACAATGAGCATGCCTCTATGGTTCATACCTTCCAGTTCCTGTCTGAGTTCCTATTCCCACTATCTTCAGTAACAGACCATGATCTGGAAGTATAAGGCACATACCTGTTTACCTTAAATAATCCATCTCAGTTTTCTATCTCAGTAACATAAATCAAGAAAATATGCTTCTAATTATTATACAATCCTTACTGATGAAATTCATGAAGAGAAAGAGCTAATATTAGAGCTAAAAATAAAATGCACATGGCTATATGATTGTATTCGAACCAAAAGTTACAGGTGCCATTTCATTCAGGCTGCAATGAGGAGAGTACCCAAGCAAGTCTAAATAATTCTCTTTTGTCCGTATATAGCTAACAGTACTTATGGTTCCAAATAGAAAACAGAACCCGAAATAATCATTTTAGAAAGATTTTGAGCTGCTCAAAGATAAAATTGTATTTCCAAATCTACAATAGCATTTTAACTCTCTTGTATCATTTATGATGAGTAGCTGACAAGTGGCATTTATTTTTCTGAAAATCCACTTTGAAGAAGAAAAATTACTAAAATAAGTGCACTCATTTTGGTAGCATATTTTAAGTAGAATTTTAAATTTAAACATAGAGGAAGAGGTTATATAACAATGTGTTTTATGGAATTAGCAAACCTGAATTTTGGCATGGATTGATATTAACTAAGACAATTTCACTGATTGACCAAAAAAACAAAACAAAACAAAACAAAAAACAGTGGGAAGATTTGGAGTGGGAGTGAGAAATAAGCAAATCAAACATCTGGGGTTATGGTTTGAGAGGGGCATGAGAGATTTTTGCTAGGAAGTGGAATGGTAGTCATACTTGGATTTACCGAAAAGTATCAGCTTCCAGAAAGTTAAGAATCAGGTAAGATACCATCAGCCTTTTTCATGCTAGTCATACAAAACCAACTGCAGCCAAAAGAAGAAAAGATGTTGTATATATCTGTATACATACAGGTGTTTTTTCCTTGAAAACTGTGAGTGAATTCAACAAAAAATTATCTTCGCAGTCCTCACAGCTTCAAGGAAAGACTAACCAAGTAAGGGATCTCTTTATTCAGCCAGTCCATTCCTGACTTCAGATACTGCATACTGAGTGAGTAATGGGCCTTGGATGGCAAAATCATTCAGTGTGACTTTAGACATCCTTCAGCGACTCAAATATACCCCCCATTTTTTTTTTTTTTAGCAAAGACACTGGTACAGGAAGCACACTTACTTTCTGTATTGAAACAGAGAGTTGGTTTGGGGTACAAGTGCAGAATTAACTCCCATATGGGCATGCTCTGAGGGAATTGACTTATGTATCACAGATTTCTCCATATTCTATGTGTTTTCATCTGATGCCCTGCAGTTTAGATTTTGATTCAGAAGAGTTTCTCGTGTCTCTTACGCCTTCTGTCGTACTTTGCAATTTCCTTCTCTGAGAGTGAAACCTTGTTTAAATAACCTGCTTATCTCTTTTTCTTTTTAGAAATATCCATTTCATTCTTTGACATGGATCTTTGGGGCTTTTATGAAAACTCGAAAAATTGTATTTTTATTTTATGGAGTTACTGTATTTGTATGTTGGAAGCTATACACTTTAGGAATCCAATCTTACAGCATTGTCTCTGTGTAAATGCTTCCCCTCATTGAGCCTGCTGTTTCTGTGTTACAGTGTCTGCTTTTTTCAGTCTTGCTTCATTGGTCTTGATATTGTTTGGTTGGGACTCCCTGCTGAGAACTGAAACTATCAACAGTCACAGAGCTTGCTGTGTGCTTGCACGTGCTTTTCCTCCTCCACTGACTGCATCAGCTAAACTTTAGTTGCATACACACACACACACACACACACACACACACACACACACACACACACACACACACAGAAAAAGAAAACCTCTTGCAAAAAAACAATTAACAAAAATTTACTTATCACCAGAGAAACTTACTGAATTTTTGAATCTTTGTCTCATGAATATGTCCTTTTAATGTCCTGACTTTGAGGCCTTTTATTATGATGTCTGATCTATTGGTTTCTGTTACTTCTCTATCAATTGTACCAATTAATGGGCTTCATTATAACAATGTACCATATTCAACCCAGTAACTCTTTTCTTCTTTTCCCATCCGACTGATTGCTTTTTTCCTACCCCAAAATCATCATGTGTACTTTTATTTGTTTATTTTTAAGGAATCTCAATATTTATTTTTAGAATGGATTAAATAGTATTTCATCAAAATATGTGCTTAGTTCGGACTCTAACAGGATAGTGCTTCTTTTACCATGAGATGCATGAATTCTATTTGCCCCATCAGCAGCTACTTTGGTGACATGCCAGTGAATCTTCCATCATTCAACAGAGTCATGTTGAGAGCGGGGAAAGTGCTTTGATGCTCTGTATTATTTTAAACAAGAATAGAGGCAAGTAACACGTGAGCCCTGTTGCTGGATCAGATATATAGTCATCATGAGACTCCTATTTCTTCTGGATAATTCTACTGTCATGAATTGATGGTGTTCCTCTAGTTCTCCACACATACTCTTCTACCTCATTAAGGGCAGTAGTGCCATAGCTAACTGTGATTACATCGCCACCCATTAGTAAGAAATTTGAAAGTTATAGTGCTTGATGGTGAACATAAATCACTATAATATGCCTTATAAATTATTTGAAAAGTTACAAATAATTGAATGTATCGATCTATCTGTAGATAGATAGATATCTATATCATGTGTGTTTGTGTGTTTATATATGGTAGTGTTAGAAGCAGAATCCAAGCCCAAGACAATAAAAGCTAATATGAATGAAATTATTATAAAATATTTTCTATCAGATAATGAGAATCAGGGAAGTCCTGACCTTGACTATGGTGGGAACAATTTGTATCAACCTCTTTGAAGAAATATCTCTGAGGGCTTCCCATTTCAGAGCTACTCATGCTGACAACTGCTTTGACTGTGAGCATCGTTTTCCTTCATAGAGGTATAAATTGTCTGTAAATCTATGCGTTTTTGAATACATCATGACTATTATATACACAATTAGTTTACAAAACTTTTAGAATTTATATTGTATTCTGTAAAACCAAGAACTTCACTTTGCAACATTTATTGTTAAAACAAACACAAAGCAACATTGGCAGCATTTTTCTTTCCCTATTAGAACTTCACATTATCTATAATGTAGATGGGTTTAGAGAAAGATGCCAGGTCCTGAGGACTCCATATAGCTTATATTATAGCATATATTAACAAGAAGATTTGTGTCTAGGTCTGATGTTGCAATTCATTCCTTTTATAGGAAAAAATGATAAGTGCTAAGATTAATGTAGTTAATAATCTACATTTTCACCCCATAGAATATGGTTGAATCATAAGAAGTAGCAATTAAATATGATGCCTCAAATGCGGAAAGATTTGTGTGTTTATATCTACTTCTTAGGTCAGTATAACCTGAAACCATCAGTGTTCATCATTAGTAATTCTTACACTTAAAAGCAGTTTGATCTTGAACTTGGACTTTCACTGGAGCATTATAATTTACATAATAGCATCATTTAAAACAGCTAGGATTCTATAACGGAACTGAAGAGAAGTTTGAAAATATTTTATAAATTCTTTTAATTTTTCTTCTTTTCTTTTATTGAAAATAAAGTTTTGTCATACAATGAATTCTGATTAGAGTTTCCAGGTCTCCACTTCTCCCCTGTTCCTTGACACCTTCCCTTCCATCTAATATCTTACAGTTTTCTGCACCAAATAAATAACATGGCTGTCTATTGTTCTTTATTTTATTTGTTCTTCTTAATTAATAACTTAAGTATTAAAAGTGATTAATAATTGAAAGATAATTTTGTAACTTTAAGCACTCAAATCAACAATACTGATGGAAAATTCATATTTGCATATTTCACTGCAATAAATATTAAACATAATTCCTGCTTTCTTATTCAAACAGCTGTTAGTTAAAGATATAATCAATATTATTATAGTTAGCTTTCAAATTAACCTACTAGAACTTTAAGGATAAAAGCAACTCTTCTCTAAAATGTGTTGCTCTTTTTTGGGGACACCATATGAACCTGAGCTCTGACCAAGTTATTGAAGAGTTCTTCATTCCTTAAATAGCCTCCCATGTGTAGATGAAAATAAAACATTTGAATCTTTTAAGAAAAGAAAAATCTTTTAAGAAAAAATGATGTGATTAAAGAAACATTGTTAGACAGTATTTGAAAGCAATTTAGGTGTTACTATAGAATATTGTTTAATTACTAAAAATTCTTACATACTAATATATAGATAAGTGAAAAGAAGCAACCTTTGATTATCTCTTCCACAAAATTGGACATTGTGATAATTTTCCTACTCAAAACTCATTGCACTCACTCAGCTTTCAATATTTAATAATAGTAATTCATATCTGATTTGAAATTGTTCTCATTCTTATTTTGTTTTCTCAAACTGTATTATGTTGGGAGCAAAAGATCTCAGGGCTTGGCACAAGATCCTAGGCCATGCTTGGCCAGCCACATAGTTGTACATTAACCTTTACATAGCAGCTCCTTAGAACCTCAGCTCAAGAAACAAAACAACTTGACCCAGTCCTCCACCCACAGACTCAGACTCCTAGGCAACCCTTCCTGGACCTCTTACTCATAAAATCTTTACCCTGCCAAACATCTTCTTTGTGGCTTCCTAATATCCTGCCTACACTAACACCTGGTGCACAAAAAACCCATTCTACCCCCTAACTTATCCTGCTCTACTGACTATATGAGCTAGCCTAAGAAAAATAAAGGTTGCCACTTGATCAGAATCCTGTCTTGTGGTCGTTTTTTTTCTGCGTTTCTTGTCCCCATTCCCTATCCCTGACTCTCTTGCCCTAGGTTGAAATCCTGCGGGTCAGGACAGTATTGTGTTTAGGTGTACACAGACTTTTCATTTATATGTTGACTCAATAACTATCTGGTAGATTTTTTTCCCATGGAGGTATCCTTGTGGGAGGGGAGTGCTTCTGCTGGGGACATACCATACAGTGCAATATCATCTTGAATCAAAACCAGCTTCCCTTGGAAGTTTCCTCTTACCAGCTAAAGTGAGGCAGGCACTCCATTTCCAGAACATTTTAACCTATGTAGCTGCAAGGTATAGTTTACCTGTGAGACAACTTCATGCAATATTTAAGAGAACTTTCTTTCCAGACTGGGCAGGTTGAAGACTCATAGGAAGTTCTCAGAGAAGTTTCAACCATCCATCATGACCATCCAGAAACCACTAGACTTAGTCCTTGAGATTAAAAATTTAGCACTTGCTTATGTCTTTTTTTTACCATTTGCCAGTGTCTTCTTATATGAGAGGTGGTTCCTCTCCTGGTCTCCTCAAAATCAAAACTCCTAACCCAGTCATTAACATATTATTTTATTGATTTGGATTTGTGTCTTAATAAAACCAAGGCTGATTGAGCTTCCTATAGAAACTGCCTTATTATGATTAATGATTATGTGTGTTTTCAATGAAGGATTTGCCGTGATAGATTTTCAATTCATGCTTGTATTCCAATTTAGTGTCATTTGACAGTATATCAATGCATTATCTCCACTTTAGCCAATCTTCCTGAAGTTATTAGCAGTATCATTCCTCACAGATATTATTTCTTTAGCTGTTTTCACAGTCAGTGTGCTTATATCCACTACTAGTCTTTGCCCAGTATACTCTGATTCCATAGCTCCATACACATGTAACCAAATAATATGGATAACCAATCAAAAAAATCTTAATGTGAAAAAGGATGCTATTTATGAAGCCTATACATAAGTGTTGTATTGAAACCCTGACAAACCAAGTTATGATGAATAAAAACCATTTATTTAGCTTCTACTTCTTGGCTTAATTTCTGCTAGGGAATCTAGCCACTTCATTATCTACTTAACTCTGTTCTAATTTCTAGGCAGGTAAATAATAGAATATTAAATAAGCTAAATAGGCATACATTTACATATATACATATCACATAAACATGCATATACACATATTATAGTGATGTTACATATATTAGATATATCACCAATGATTTTAATGTGGTGTTTACTCCAAAATCCCAGGTGAGACAATAACCACAAAGGTGATTATATTGGAGTATATTGGGGAGGTTATTATTGTTTTCTCCTGTGTTTTTATTAATATATTCACAGTGTTATAGTAAGCCAAGGTTTGCTTCCAATCTGATACCATGAAATAGGTCAACATACATCCTTTTATGCCCTTCTAATTTTAAACATACAATGATGCACAAGAGTGTCTTCTCCAGGTGTCACAAACAGATTTTTCTTGCATTCCCTGTACTCCTGACATAAGAAAAATAAATTTCTCTTCTTTATATGGAACTTAAAAAATGACATTTTATTACAGCAGAAATGGACTTAGAAATATTGATATTCTATCTATTCATATGCATTTTAGATAGATATACAAATACATAGATAGACACATACACATAGGATTATGTTAATATAATCTTGTGCTCCTTATCCATGAGTTTTACATCCATAGGTTTTATTGTGCACATGACTGAGTTAGTTATCACCAGGAAAGATTTCACAAATTGTGGTGAGCTTAAATATGCCTAAAATGAACTCCTTGGGGTCAGACACCCAAAGTTTGAATGAACACCAGCTACTGAGTTGTGTTTAACCAAACTACCTTCTTGTCTCCTGCTGATCATTACTCTACTGGCCATGGTTGTAACAGAGACTCCAGCACCAGTATTCAAGGAAATAGAGTTTCATCTTCCCTAAATGTATCTTTTCTCTTGTCATTATTTCCCAAATAATTCATATAGTAAAAATTTACTAAGCACTTACATTTGTCTCCATGATAAGACACACTCTAGGGATTATTTAAAGCATATATGAAGACATGCTTTGCTTTTGTGACAATTCCACATTTTTATTTGTCATTGATTATTGGTATATTATATCTGCATTTAAATAGATAATATATAAAAAGTGTGTGTGTGTGTGTGTGTGTGTGTGTGTGTGTGTGTGTGTGTGCTTGTGTGTTTACTGGAATCAGTTCCCCATGAATATAAAGGTATGATAACAAATATATAGTTTATCCATTGTATATGCTAGATTTATCAGAAACATAGCATTGTGCTGTCACCTGAGATCAATAACAGCCACATCCCTCCTAGAATATGTGCCTTGTTTTATAAAACTATGACTGGTAACCAGCAAAAATATCTCTGTATATAGTGGCTAACATGGTGATGACCAAATAGATAATCTCATAGCTGATGATATGACATATTTTGTAGAAAATTTTTGTAGCATTTCACAAAAATGCTAGTGAAAAATTGCCAAAACTGGAAGCTCAGAAACCTGGGTCAAATTTCTTAAACTGCCAGTGGTGTGCTTCAAAACCAATTGAATTTATGACTATATAATGTACTTTCTTCTTAGCAAAATGTGGAATTAATAGTTGTTTGTGCTGCACCTTCTAAGACTTTAAGAGTTTGATTTTGATTCATTTCATTTTTGTACTTCCTGATGAACATACATTTGGCAGGTAGATTATTCCTTGTTAAAATCATTATCCTTATTCATTTTGGGTACACTACCCCTTAAGATCTTATATTTCTTTTAACATCCAGTTCTTTCATTGCTATTTGGCTTTGACAGCTTTTCAGTTTTCAAGATAGACTGCAAAGATCTCTGAAGACTCAAAGACCAGTAAGTTGACAACTCAGCCTCAACTAAAGTGACTGTCATTTCAGTTTGCCAGCATCCTGACAAATGAAGAGTTCAAAACATTGTAGCACAGATGAGAGCACTTGGGATGAAACAACTGGGGTAGTTTCTGAGGGTTCTTATGAAGAAGACAGAGATGACATTAGTTCTTTAATATACTCAGTGTATACTTAGAAAGGAATAAACACATACACCCATGCTCACATGCAAATGCACACACCTATGGACTTATGCATGGACTTACATTGTATTATATTCAACCAACACCAGACCTTTATACAGGAAATCAAGTTTTGACACGAAAGATTAATATTTCAGAGATACTTCCCTGGTCCTCATTAACAGGAAAAGCAATCCCACTCAAGACTTATCTTTGCATGTTCTTATTTTCAAACAGTTGGCTACAATGATACTATAATGATAGTGGAACCAATTAAAAAAGTGTCAAATTTCAGAGGCAATCTCATCAGTACTTTTGTGTGTTTTACAAGTAAGGACCAGAAAATAACGATAAACAGAAATTGTTTTTATTTAATTAACTTTGTTCATTTTACATCCCAACTGCAGTTTCCCTCCCTCCTCTATTCCCATTTCCTCCCCCTAGTCCCCAGATCCTCTACCCTCCCACCCACTCCTGTTAGTGTTCAGAAAGGTGCAGGCCTCCCATGGTTATCAACAAAGCATGGTATATCAAGTTGCAGTATGTCTAAGCACCTGCCCTTGCATTTTGCCTTGGTAAGGCAACCCAGAGTGAGGAATAGCCAGCAAAAGCATTAAGTACTGTGGAGAGCCACAGCCCTAAGATGGTGCCTGGCTGGATGCCAGGTAGTCCAAGCTTAGCTGTAAACAAGCCTTATTTGGAAGTGCTTGAGGCATCTGGCGCGCTTCCTCTTTCTGTGGCCTATCCAGGATTGCCAGATGGCATGAGCTGATTGGGCACTGAGCATCTACTTAAGGGCTTTTGGGGGCTGGGTGAGGGGAGAAGCTAATGTACAAGGTTCCTAAATAAAACTGCTTGAAGAAGAGTCGTGGTCGTGTTTCTCTTGCTGGTCAAGATAGACACAACAACGGACTGCCCGTGTTCCAATTGATAGGAGTCCCACAAACAGACAAAGCTATGCAACTGTCATGTATATATAGAGGGCTTAGGTTAGTCCCACATAGGCTCCCTAGTTGTTGGTTAAGACTTGGTAAGTTCCTGTGAGCCACTTTAGTTTTTTCTTCTGATTTTTTTTTTTTTTTTGTGATGTCCTTTACCTCTGGCCCCTACAATTCTTCTTTCTTCTTCCATCTTTTCATCAGGATTCCCTGAGTTTGGCCTAATATTTGGTAGTGGGTCTCTGCATCTGTTTGTATCAGTTACTGATTGTAGGCTCTTTAATGACCATGAGGTAAACCACCAATCTTATTACAGGAGACGGCCAGTTCAGATTATGTATCTGCAATTGCTAGGAGTCTTATTTGGGGTCATCCTTGCACATTTGTGGGAGTGTCCCATGCATCACGTTTTGAAGGTAAATGGATGGAACTAGAAAAAATAAATATCCTAACTAAGGTAACAGAGACTCAGAAAGACAAACATGGTATGTATTCACTCATAATTGGATATTGACTGTAAAGTAAGGGTTAACCATGCTACAATCCATAGACTTCGAGAGGCTAGGTAAAGAGGAAGGCCCATGTGGATCTCCCTGAGAATGGAAATAGAGATTTCCTTGGTGGACTGGGGATATGTGAGGATGGAAACGAGAGACTGAGTTGGGGTGTGGGAGGAGGGGGAATAGTATTAAAGAGAGGACTAGAAAGGGGGCTTTTCTGGTCAGGCAGAAACGTGGTAAAGTTAAATCACAATTGTACAAGTTTAAATTCAGAAAAATGAATAAATTTGCCAATAATCATAGTACCTATATGTTCTAATTTTATTATAATAGTTACAGCTATAGGTGATGAGTTCTACAAACAGACAATTCTTTGTTTAGAAAAGGAAAACTATCATTTCTGTTTTGTTTTAACAAGAACTTACTTTGTGCATATTCCCTCAAAATACCAATAATTCTCTTTTTTTTTGTTTCGGTTTTTTGAGTCAGGCTTTCTCTGTGTATCTTTGGAGCCTATCCTGGCATTCGCTCTGGAGACCAGGCTGGCCTCGAACTCACAGAGATCTGCCTGCCTCTGCCTCCCGAGTGCTGGGATTAAAGGCCTGCACCACCAACGCCCAGCATAAAACCCATAATTCTTAAATGTTAAATATTTCATTTGTAATTTTTGACTCTTTTGTGGTGATCTTTTCCTATCAAGAAAATAGTAAGTGAATTTTATTATCTTTGTGTGTCTAACACCTAAATATGTCTTTGTGGTATGTGGTATTATAAATTAGTTAATTCATCCAAAGTAAGCTATTCTGTTAAGATAAATCTTTTTGCCAAAGGCCGCCTGAGCCCCACTGCCACGTGTAAGCTTTACAACAGCCGCCTGCCCGAGTTAGGCCCAAATGAATACACAGAGAGACTTATATTAGTTACAATGCTGCTTGGCCAATGACTAGGATTCTCATCTGTTAGCTCAGTCTCAATTATCATACATCTATATATTTTATAAGACTTATCTTATCGGATGCCTTATTGGCGTCCCTCCTAGCTGGTGGATCACATCGTGCCACTGGAGCAGGAGCCGAGGGAAAAAGAGGGCCCTTCCTGTTTCTCTTTCGCTTAAATATGAGTCTCCTTGCTATGTCACTTCCTGCCTGGATCAGCACTTCTCTACTACATTTCCCAGAATCCTCTTTGACTCCTAGTTCCGTCTAACTTGCTGTCTTATTGGCCAAACAGTATTTTATTCAATAATCAATAAGATAAACATACACAGTAGTACATACCCCATCACTATTCTTCTGGGCATTGGTGGCGCACACCTTTAATCCCAGCACTCAGGAGGCAGAGGCAGGCAGATCTCTGTGAGTTTGAGGCCAGCCTGGTCTCCAGAGCGAGTGCCAGGATAGGCTCCAAAGCTACACAGAGAAACCCTGTCTCAAAAAACAAAAAACAAGTAAGCTATTCTTAAAACTTCAAATAAATTTAGAAAGTTAGGTGTAATGTTTAAAGAAGCATTGAAGTGCATTAGAAACACAGTTTGAGTTATAACACATCTATTGTCAATTCTTGCTTACTGACTTTGCTGTATACATCTGCTTGTATTAGGGTGTCTTTCAATTGTATATCTTTTCAACCAAGAGATAGAGTAGGATTCTCCAGGTTTGAAATTTTCTGTGAGTGATTCAACTGAGTGAATAGGTCAGGAATAAAGCTGTGACCATTTTCAGGCTCACACTTGGCACATAATGGCAATCCCCACTTCTAATCTCTTGGAACGATATCTTCAAGCTCAGCCAAATGCTGAGGAAAGCCCCAAGCAGTATTTCAGAGGTTTCATTAGGAAAAAAGCTGCTATCTATGGCTGGCAACTTCAGTTCAGTTTCCACCAGTATGAGAGGGTGGTTGAAGGCATTTTTCCAGCCTCAGCCAGTGGAACAGAAGCTAGCCAACCCTGATGGAATTGAAGTTCTATGATCAAACTAATTATTGTTTTAAGACACTCTTGTTGATATCCCTGACTACACCACTATAGAAAAATGGAATCCCAAACATTCCCACCTTATTGTGCTTATGTAGTTAATTAAAAAATGTTCAGCATTCTGCAGATTAGTTTGTGATATTAGGTGATGTTTGCCTTGTAAAACAGTTTACACATTATTGTGCATATTTAGGAAGTACAAAAGGATGATTCAATATAGGCATAAAAGAACCACATAAATAGTTCATTGGGCCATTTCCATTTACACATGTTCAGTGGTAGCAATTGGCCTGGCTGGTTCAGGGCCAGAGTGTTGTGATTGGGGCAGCCAGTGTGTTTCACTGGTACAACGATTAAGATGCACAACCATTATGCAGTTTCCTGCTTGCTTTTCAGGTCTTTGGGATGGTCAATTAGTCCTCCAATCTCTGCTGAGTCAAGACTGACTGAACTTTTAGCTACTCCATGAGAGTCTAGTTTGGATGGAGCTTCAAAGTGGCACGATTTATCAACATTCTGGCTACAAGAAGTCGTGACAGAGAGCACATTAAGGATTCCTAGGCACAGTAAGGATTCCTAGGCAGAAGGCTCAGAGGTGAACTTAATTTTTTTCCATTTGACAGAGGTAATGCACTGTATTAAATGTGTAAGGTCTTAAATATAAAAGAAGGGATTTTGAGAGCCCATCCCTTTTGAAGGGATGCTCTCTTGACCTGGACACATCGGGTAGGGCCTAGGCCTGGCCCAGGATGATGTGGTAGACTTTGGGGAGCCCCTTTTGAGGGCCTTACCCGGCCTGGGGAGTGAAGGGGGGATGGCTAAGGGCAGGTGGGATGTTGGGGGGAGAGGAGGGAGAAGGAGAAGGGATTGACATCTGAAGGAAGCTTGTTCCTAATTTGAACTAATAAAATAAAAAAAAGAATTGAGCCACAGAAAAAATACTCTGTATAAAACTCACCTTTCTTAGAGTTTAATGCACAAACTGTGAGTTGAATGGCTGGTAGGATTGCCCAGCAGGATAAAATCTTGAGAATTTGAATGCGGAACCTCGAATCCACATGGCAGAAGCCACAAATATGCCATGGCACATGTGTGCATTTGCCCCCCCCACACTCCCATACCCCCCACACCACACACTCCCACACCACACACACACACCACACCCCCACACCACACCCCCCACACCACACCCCCCCACACCACACACACACACGAGGCACAAAAACAGATAAAAAATTAAAATCTTGCATTTTTTGGTGTAGCTTTATTTTAATACTAATTAATAAATGTAAAACACTACATTTCCTTCCTTTTGAAAAGTTGATTATACTTGTTGAAGACAAACAGCCCATGAAGATTTTTCTCCAAGAACACATTGTGTCAACAGAATTATGAATGACAATTGTCCATACTATGCTTGTTTTGAGGCACAATGTGTCATTTTCTTTAGAGGATACATATTAGAAATGTTTACAAGTAATGTTCACATATCACATTTTAAAATTTATTTTATATTTATTCCTGAGGATTTCACAACTTATATAATGGATTTTGATCACATCCCCTCTCTTTCCCCATTGCAACTTCTAGAGTCTCTTCCACCAATTCCCTTCCTTGACTTCGCTTCTTTTTATAACCCACTGGATCTAATTAATGTCACACTAAAGGAGCAAGACTGCAGAGTCACTCACTGGAGCATGAGCCACCTCTTCAATTTGTGAATTTACTTATCCCTTAAATGCCTTTTTACTTTTTCATTCTCTTTCTATCTCTTTCTGTCTTCCATTAGGAAGTGTGGACCTAGACAATAGTATTCTGTTTTCCTTCCACTTGCGTTTAAAGTTTATTTAAAAGACAGCAGAAAATAAATGAAAGCCCCTTTCCTTGTGCAGCTGGGATTTTGCACAGCGTGTATTATTAACTGCATTTGTGCAGAAAGACCAGCATATGGACGGAGTGGAATCGTTTAATTTAGTTCATATGCATGAAGTAAGTGAAGAGTTGCCTGTATTTTAAATCTTGCCAAAGCTAAGCAACCTCAGAACTATGAGGAGAATCCAAAACCATTCATAATCAGGCCCATGTTCTTTCTAGGAAATTGCACTACATCTTTGAAGGCTGTTCACTTGCACACTATCAGCTGTCTATATTTCGATTTGAAAATACACTTTATGTAATTTATTTTTAAAATGTTTATGTTAGAGATATATCTTATTTTTGGCACTGTCCTTTATTTTTATCTTTTTCATGCTGTCCCAGGTGTTTTAAATATGGTATTTCAGAGAAAATTGAAATCATGGCAGTTATCAAAATTGAAATGACACAATTGTATGTAATAATATATATATATATATATATATATATATATATATATATATATAAAGTAAGGAAAATATTGTGTGTGTGTGTGTGTTGTCTCAGGCAGTGTGGTGTGTGTGTGTGTGTGTGTGTGTGTGTGTGTGTGTGTGTGTGTGATCACAGGCATTATGATTTGTGTGAAGCCTTACAGATGAAGAGACTGTGGGGAGAGTTGTTTCTCAGAGATGAAACGTTGGAAGGACTCACAAAGAGGAAGGGCACTTCAACATTGGAACCGGGTACCTGGAAAAGAAATTAATATTCATTATTTATTTATAATTAAATGCATTAGAAATATTCTCCATCTATATGGTTTTGGATAAAAACAAATTTTTAATGAAATGGTGAATCCAGTCTTGCTTTTCAAAATAGTAACTAATGTTATAAAGTGCTCTTTTTGAAGTCATATTTGAAATGAAAGGTATGAATTTCTAACACATTATTGGCAGAAATAAGACAATGGAAATATAATTCTAACAAAAAATATTTTAAGGAAATGCCCTATGTGGGTGTTAAATGTGGTGGTGGTTTTATGCTCATTGTTTGCTAACACAAGCTGCAGTGACACAGTAATGAGAAATACTGAAATTTCTTCATTGCCACATCAGTGACAATTGTTATATGTATTGATATAATTTATGTGAATAGTTCATTTATTCTCTTCAGCTAACAACAGTTGACTTGAAAAGGGTGATTAAGCAAATAAAATACCATTAAATTTTTGATACAAATAAATCAACTACAAAATTATAGCAGCAGATTGCATTCAACTTTAGATTTTTAAAGACCCTGGCATTATTGGATATTTCATTTTTGTCTTTAACGTCTTCTTCAGCATGCTAGTCAATACAGAATAGGGAAGAAGCCAGAAGAAATCTCAGGAGGTAAAGTGCTTGTCTTATTCTTGGAGGGATCCAAGTTCAGATCTCCAACACCCTGCTAAAAGCCAAGTGCACAAACATGTGTCTGTATCCCAAGGAAGCACTGGTAATGCAGAAACAGAAGAGAGCTCTGCTCCTGATCACCCCTGCCAGCAAGCTTAGCCAAATAGACACACTGGAGTTTGAGTGGGAAATTCTTTCCCAAGCAGTAATGTCGATAATAATACACAACGAATCTACTTCTGTCCTCCATACCCATGTACACATATGTATGCATGCATTTGCACACACACACACACACACACACACACACACACACACACACACACGTATATGGTCATAAACTTACTCCACATACAGCCATATCACATGTATGATTGATTCATTAAAATTGAATTTACAAACTTAGAAATTTCAAAACATTTTACACAATGAAAAATATTGAATAGAAACTGAAATTCATATGAGTTTGTATGCTTCTTACTGAATTTCTGAATAATGAACTAATTATAAGCCCTAATTTTGAATGATAATAATGTAAGAAGTGATCCTTGCATACTATATCACACTATACTATGCCTTTCATGGTCCACACAAAGAACTTTCTGAATTTTAAAGAATAAAAAGGAATAATATGAAAATGAATCCTAGTTTTATGTCATTTCTCATACATAGGTATAATCAAACCCTCTTTTGAATGTTTTAACAAAAAGGAAAGATTTTTTTTCAGTTTTTGCATTAAGTCATTACAGTGGCAGATAAATGTTTTTCTGGCTCACTAGGACATTATAGGTCAATTACAAAAGGATAACAGAGCCGAGATTGTGCAATAATGAATGCATACTGGAGATGGAGGGAAAGAGAGGCAGACCCTGGGTGTCTAGAAGTAATGAATCATTTTGCCACTAAACAAGCTGAGCTCAGTGATTATAAGTAAGTTGTCTCAGTTCACACAGCTGAACAAATAATGGGTCATGTATTGAGCTCTAATCTTCTTCCCAGGTTGAGTGTTTTGTATATTGAATAGGACTAAAGATTTTGCTCACATCTTCATAAATAAGTGGAGCGTGGGTAATTTTTCAAGGCTGGCCTTCTCTTATCAGTCTCTGAAAATACTGAACTTATCTTGCAAAAAGCACAGTGCTGTCCCTCTATCTCTCCCTTCTTTCCTCCATCCTGGCAATCACATTCTTTGATAATTCTGTCTTAGTCAACATCCTATTCCTGTGAAGCGACACTATGACCACTGTGACTCTTATAAAGGAAAGTATTTACTTGGGACTTGCTTATAATTCAGAGGTCTATTCTATTCTAATAATGTTGGAAAGCAGGGTGGCACATAAGACACACATGGTATTAGAGAGGTAGCTGAGAGTTCTACATCTCGATCACCAGACAACAGGAAAAGAGAGAGCCAGTGGGTCTGGCTTGGGCCCTTGAAACCTAAAAGCCCCACCCCAGTGACAAACTTCATCTAGCAAGGCCTCTGCTCCTAATCCCTGCCATGTTGAACCACTCCTTAATGACTAAGCCTTCAAATATATGAACCTAAGGGATCCATTCCTGTTGAAAACATCATACTGTTTTCCTACTGAGAATGGTTTTCTCTTCCATAAACAGATTTAAAAATCAAGTTTTGGTCCTTTGATAGTTAGAATTTGTGCCAATGAGGAGGAAGACAGTTTGTCACTGAATAGCTTCAAAGTGATCTTTAGATGTGACAAAAGGTTTACAAATACCCTGGTTTCTCTGTGATGAAAATTTCTTGACGTAGTGTGGGATTCTTTAGCTGAAATTCATATCCCCTAATGTGTGTTGTACATTCATTCACCAGATGCTTGATATAGAAAACTGTGAGATCCCTGGAGATGTGGCTTTCTCCAAGAGGAGGCAAGCTCTTGAAGAAAACTTGATGGAGCAACCAAGAAGCACATATCTCTCATCATAACTTGTATTGAGAAAGTGACCCTGTTTCTTCTCCAATTCTTGAAAAGGTTTTGAAACTTTCTAATAGTTTTATTAGTTCCATTATAATTTGCATTTCTTCAGTCTGTCTAAAGAACCAGAAAAACAGAGGGAAAGCTGGTTTTCCCCAGATTCTTCTGTAGCACAGTCCTCACAATTTCTTACAACACATATATAAACAATGAAGACACTTCGGCAGGGAGGTCATCTTTCCTTACAAATGGCAGAAGCCTGGAACCTTGACATGCACAAATTCACCTTTCCAGCATGACCTACTTATACTTTTTCAGACACATTTCTGATTTTTCCACTAGCTGTAGGAATACAAATTCTTATTCATTCAGGTTCTCAAACAATTGTGCCTTGAAGCTTCTTTGATGAAGTCCCAGATAGTCAATTTCAACCTCAACTGGAGCCAATAGTGCTTGCTCAGCCACAGTTTCATCTAGACTAAACATTTCACCGAGATGTCCATAATGTAACTTCTTCCACACTTGTCCCCGTATCTTCAACCATGATCAAACACTACATCATGAATGAAAGGTTCTACAACGTGCTTCATCTCATTGATCCAGAAATGGGAGGAGGCTGATGAAACAAGACCAAAATGGCAGTATAAGCTAAATTTCTTAAATCTTTGTTATTTATTTGAAAGGGAATCAATATAATTTTTGTATATGTAAGTACAAAAATTACATATGATGGCTGTTTCAAAGTTCTTGTCTTCTGTAAACCCTCACTTTGATGACTTTTATTTTGCCCTTAGTTTCAATGTATTTCCTTTACTTCTCTGTGGTTATATTTGCTCTTTGATAGAGAAATTTCCTATTCACAGTCTTACTGTAATTTTAACTGGTACTACTAATCATTGTCACTAAAACACTGGTTGAAGAAAGCAGAAGACAAAAATATCTCAACCTCAGTCTACTATTGCAGAATTTGTTCTTTCACTGCATTTCCTTGTGTTTGCTTCAGAGAATATTCCCGGAGGGAAAGACTTACTACAAATTCTTGTTTTGTGAACCATTCCAAAGTGGGCTTTCTTTATGTTGCCTATCACTCATACAAATTACCCTATACTTAGTTGTGATTTTTCACTGATCATTAACTGGACTGTATAAGGATTGAAATAATAGTAATTCTCAAAGGGTATGTCATTTTACCTAAGGATAAACCTTCTAACGCTTTTAAATTTTAATAATTTAAGCAATGATCAAGTAGCCAGGGAGAAATAAAAACAAATTCCTTTCCACGTCTTCATAACACAGGTCTTTTACTTTTGTTTGTGGATATTTAAGATAGATGAATAGGAGTGAGATAAAGACTACAGAGATGTTAAAACTCTTGACATTGTATTTGTATTTCAAACTCTGCAGAATCTGTCTTTAAGGATCAAGCAGATGACAGGTGAGATAGGCAGCAGCAACACAAAAGTAGAACAAGAAAGCAAACAAATAGACAAAAGCCACTTCCTCAACATTATCTTTGTCTCTTTTGTTATTTGATAAAGGTGAATCTGTCTCTTTTGTTATTTGATAAAGGTGAAGTCAAAATCTTGGATTAAATATTATTAAAATCGTATGTACATATTAATGCATGCTTTCACATATAAATATATCAGTATCAAAAAGGGATTTTAGAGTGTTGTAATGTGGTCTTAGGGCATTCAGTCTTTTATTGTCAGTCATCTATTGGTAGATTCAAACATTTAATGAAATAGAAGGAACCACATCTTGTTTTACTATTTTTATTAATAAACAGACAAGTTTTTGGAACTTTTTATGAATAAAGTTAAATTGCATACTGGTTTTGAAAGTTTTTCTAGGAATTTTATCTGCTCTTGGTATAATTTAACATGAGCTCTGATCAAAGAAATGCAAAGTTTTTTAAAAAATAAATTTTAAATGATGGGTAAAACATTAGAAAATTTCCAAAGAGCATATTTTTCTCATGCATGCTTAGAGTTGCATTATTTAGACTTTTCACTAAAATTGTAACTTTGAAAATTAGCATTACAATTATCCTTATGAAATACTTGCATATTCTGATTAAAGATAATATGCACACACATAATGTCTTGTGCTTTCTGTTCTTACATGGATATGATTACAAAGCAAAAGAAGCCTCACAGAAGACATGGCTTAACAAAGGCTTGCCCTATACACTTCCGTTGCTGTTAGTTTTGGTTGTTGTTATTGTTGTTTTCTTTTAATGAAAGCATTATAAGAAAGTCAATGAACATGGGGCAAAGAGTCTTCAAACAGGAATAGAATTCACGTATAATATCAATATGCTACAAATTTCATGTACTACAGCATTCAATAAGGTTTTCAAGTTAATTTCCTAATGTTGTGGTAAAACATGCAGAGTACTGTTTATTGCTTTGAAAATGGTAGAAATGCAATTTGTGGTTTCAATATCATTCACTTTGTTATGCACCATAACCATCATCAATCTACAGAATGCTATTATTTCACTGAAACACCAAACCCCTACCTGTTAAATACAAACTTTCCATTCCCCTCTCAGGATCACGTCTCATCAGCTCCTAGCAACAACATGCTATTTCATTGAACTGAGAACCTAATTTACTGGTTAGCCTTGGGTGTCTATGTGAAAGAGAGCACCGTCAAGGTTGAGGAAAATGAAACATGAATGGAGGAATGATTATATATAAAATAATCATGTAATTCATATTATATAATTTCCAAATTGACTGCATTTGCTTATGATAGTGAATATGATGAGTGATTGGGAGCAGGAATTCTGTAGAATCAACCTTCATTTTTGTATTTTTTAAAAATGTTTTGGGGATTGTTATAATAGTATATATACATCATTTCCTCCTGCTTTCCATGTTTTTGCTCTCAAGTCTCTTTACTTCTCAAATTCATGTATTTATTTTCTTTAATTATTGTTATGTATATATATGGTTATATGCATCTCTCCATATCTACCATATGTATTTCTATCTATACCTCTTTATATATTTTTCTCTCTCTACACCCATGTCTAAATCTATATGTGTATCTCTATCTATCTATCTATCTATAGAGAGAAAGGCACAGAGTATTGAATCCATTTAGTGTCGTTTGCACATATAAGTGCTTTCGGCTGACTTCCTAGGATGGATAAATGATTAGTGGTCTTATCCCCGAAAAAGACAAATTCTTCCTTCTCAAGATACAATAGCATGTAGCTCTTCATCTAAGAGTGCCTTTTTTATTTCCCCCCATACTTCTTACTAACTGGTGTGATCATTGTGCAGGTCTTGATTAGGTAACCATATTTTATATTTTCCATATGTGAAATTTCCCTGCCAGATGTACAAGAGACTAACAACAGATATCCTGGTTCTGACTATTAAAATTTTCTTGTTCCTTCATCAGTGATGTTCTCTTAGTCTTGGGTATAGTTTTGTGTTGCAGATATATTAATTTACATGAGACACCCTATATTTTGTTGGTCTTTGCATTTTCACCAACACCCTATATTCTCTTGTTCTTTGCATTTTCACCAATTATGACTTGCAGTATGGTCTCCATCTTATACAAAATGAAACATCTTTGAGGAGGAATGAGAGCAACATTTATCTGTGGGTATAAGAATAAGTGTTTTAAATGCAGTAGAAATTTTACTAATTTAGGAAAGTTTCAGCAGTAGCTTCTCCTTTTTGGTATTTTGTTAGGTACTTTGATTTTATTTCATAGAAATTGTAAGCCATATATTTTGAATATGATGAATGAGATGAAATCATATACTTATGTACACTTACTTCAGAGAAATGTCAAAACTGGGGATTTTAAAAATCCATTCAATGTAAACCACAAAAGGAAGAAATTCTTCTGTTTTCCCATAAAGATAATAGTGTGGGATTGGTGTCTATGCCTTTATTCTCATGCCCCAGAAGACAGAGGCAAATAGATCTCTAAGACTTCCAAGCTATCCAGATCAACCCACCAAGTTCCAGACCACCACATGCCCAACATATATAAACTCTGTCTCAAAAAATATAACAAAAGAAAATAAAATGTGAAAATAATAATATTTTGTATATGTTAGCAGAAAAGAAAGCGATAGCTCTTCTTAGTTTTATATTTCAGGACAGCTTTTGCTCTCCACTCTGTAAGTCTAATTTAGTCTTATATATATAATCTTTAATGATGTACAAAAACTGAAAGAACTCAGTAATTACTTTTCTCTAATTATCTATTTTGATTATATTCTAGCTATGTGCAAAAAGGAAGCAATCTAAATGATTTGTGCCTAAAAAATCAAATCAAATCAAAGACTTCCTATATCCAGGGGATTTCTTAAAATGTGGCTAATTAGTCATTGACACAAATTCAACAATCCTATCTTTAAAAGTTTATTAATTTTTTAAATGTGAACACAGAATTTTTACATGTATATTAATTCCAAAGGAAATGTAGAGGGCACCTTTATTCCAATTTCTTAAATATTAAACATTATTTCTCAAAACTTATCTAAAATATGAGACTTCCTTCTTCAATGTTTTTTTACTTGATCTCTCCATAACTTGTACTGACTGATTATATTCTAGTTTCTCTTAATAATTACTTGCAATTAATATTTGGTAGCAAAATACTTGAATTTATGAGTGACTTACTCATAGATTATTAGCAAACTCATAAGACTTTTGAGTGTAAATTAAAATGTTTATCACTACTGTTTTTGTGTATGTTCAAGAATATATTTTGCTGAGGAACAATTATGCCAAATGATAAAACTTTTAAAATCTGTCATTTTCAATACAACTGTTTCTGCTTCTGAAAATATTGCAAAGAGGCTAAGAAGGTAAAAAGTTTACACTGACTATATGTAAATTTTATGTACTCTGAGGTGGCATATCAACAGATTCTTCAACAACCATGATGTCACTCACAAAATTGTAACACAAGCTTTTCTTAGTATTCTAATGAATATTTCATAATTTGTGTTATGTAAATCCACTTGCTAGACAACATAGTACTCAGTAGCATTTTTTTTAATTTGAGGAAATTAAGCAGCAGTAATAGAATTTGCTTTTTGAAACAAAAATTATAGATGACAGTAGAGGTAGTCCAATTAAGATAGTTCTTTCTCCAAGCCAGTATCTTTTACTTTATTTTATTTCATGATGGATTTGCTTTTTACTTTGCCTTATAAAAAGATGTTTATTTAATTCAAAGTATCAAGCAAATGTTTAAACATCACTGGAAAGAGAATAAAATATTTTTGAATATGCATGTCTTTTTTGGTATATACTATAACAGTCCTCATAACTTTCAGTTTTCATAAATACTGCTGTGCTGTTTTTATATTCCTCAGATATAGAAGAAAGACTAAAGGGGTATTTTGAAATAAATGGGTGAGATCAACAATTTAAATTTAAAGCAAGGCACTCCATTTCTTCCTTTCTCCTTCATGACTGGGTTGTGTGCATATATATATATATATATATATATATATATATATATATATATATATTCTTATTTTTCATATCAATCCCAGTTCCCTCTCTATTCCATAAGCCCATGCCCCCGACCAACCCCCATCCCATCCATCCCCCATTCACTCCTCAGGTAGGTTGAGGCCTTCCATGTGGGATCATCAAAGTCTGTTATATCCTTTCAGGCAGGATCTAGGCACTCACCGTGTATCTAGGCTAAGAGAATGCTCCTCCATGGGGAAAGGGGTCCCAAAGTCCATTAACAAAGGGAATGGTATCTTGTAGGCAATGAAACAGGTATTTCCCCAGTTTTTAAACAGTCTTGTAGCGTATAGCTTTTCTTTGCAGAATACTGCAATACTAACTTACTCACATAAAGAGGCATTGCCCTGGGAAACACTGTTTCACATGTTGGCCTGATAATCTATACTGTTGAGACTAAAGGCTTGAGAAAAGTATCTATGCATGTTTTCTGGGTTTTCAAATTTTTAGAAAGTTATTTTGAGGTTACTATTTATTTATCATTATATCAGTAAAGTTAGAATTATTCACACTGCTGATAAATAAGAAAAACAAAGCTACAGACACAGTTGAGTGCCTAAAGGTTAACCTATATTTCCTTTGCTCTTGGTAGGCACATAGATGTTTTAGTCTCTTCTCAGCTGCATCCATTGTAGTGTTAATTGAATCTTCACCTCACTAAGCTAAATTCCAAGTAATTTATGCACAAGTTGTATTTTGTATTTCAAGAGCAAACCTTTTCAAGAGAACTATGCTTACTCATATTTTAAAAATAAAGAAACTATTGTACAAACTAGGGGTTGAAGCAAAGGCAAAGCAGAGTGAGGGAAAGGCTGTGTCCTTGTCTTGTGAAGTAGATTCAAAGCACTTGTGACCTTATAAATATCTATCTTCTCTACACACAATCGTTTATGTAACCGAAGTACACCTTATCATTTTCACATCTGCATCCTTAACAGCTTTGTTAGGTATACAGCAATCCTGCAGGGAGGAGAATATCCTGAAATAGTTTAGAGGTTGTTATTCATCTGAAAGAACAAATCTCTCTTATTTACATTTTAATTAAAGCACCAGTGCATTTATAGGAATAACAGTATAGCCTGAATTTCATGGAACATATGATTCCTGGAACAATGGGTTGGCTCACTTGGTAAAGAAGACACCACTAAAGCTGAGAGTCTGAGTTGGTTCCCCATCATGACCCACATAATGGAAGTAGAGAACTGACACCCTACAGTCTTCCGACTTCTGCTATACAATGATAAGTTCATGCCTTTAAACATGGACACATGCCATATTAATAAGTCAAGTATATTGAAAGAACAAGATTCCTGGTTACTCCAAGAAGATTCTTAGACATTATCCTAGAAACTCCCCAAAGATACAAAGTTAATAGACATACCCCAAAAATTAAATTATAATTTTTATTTTTTGTGTGTTTTGAGTTACATATGATCACTTTAATAGAGAGTGAAGAATATTTCATGTTATTTCTAACAAATAGAAACAGCTACATTTATAGATGAGAAATTATAATACTGTTTGTTTGTTTTGTTCTTTTCTGAGACAGAGTTCTCTGTGTAACAGCTCTGACTGTCCTAGAACTTGCTTTACAGACCATGCTGGCCTCGAACTAACAGAGATCTACCTGCCTCTGCCTCCTGGGTGCTGGGATTACAGGTGTGCACCATCATTGCCCACCTCTGTAATACAGTATTTTACTTGAAGTAAGATGTCTGAGACAAAAGACTTTCATCCATTCTTAATATTAAAATAATTAAATGTAAATATTTAAAAACACATTTGAAAGTAAACAAAAATTACTTAGTAAGAACTTCATATCCTTCTTATGTGTGAAGCTGCATTTGTGGTGATATTCTCTCAATTATAATGTCACATCTTGCCAAGATGTTTCTAGTTGGTGAACTTCTTAGGAACATGACTCTGGAAGAAAGGTTTGCATAAATTTGTGGTCACTGGTGTGTCCTTCTCTATTAGTTTTATTCTATTAACCTAGTACTAATTTTATATGATCACATTACCATAATCTGAAGACACCTTGAGGTCCATTATAGTGCCTGTTCTTAGCAGAATTCCAAGACTCTACAAAATTAAAGGTGCATTCACAGATTTCTCAGTTTTCATCAATGAAACCAATATTGAAATCCAAATACAATTAAAATTTAAGAGCTAAGGTTACAGTTTTTTTCTGTGCTAGATATACTTTGTGAAATACAGGGTTTTTCTTTGGGTATGTTCTAAAAGGATAGAAATATCTAATAACGCTACTTTTCACAGAAATTATGTCACTTGAATATTATTTAAAAGGGCAATAATCCATCTTTTAAAATGAAATTTCATCCTTTATTATACTGCCCCTAATTGGTTCTATTACTTTGATATTTATAATGTTGTAAGAAAATGGTTTCCCCTGAATTGACTTGCCTATCTGCAGAGCTTATTATAGACTTGAAATGTTACAAATTCTATTGTAAGGACTGGAGAAATGGTCATTGGTTAAAAGCCTTATATAAATTTTGTGCTACTTAACAATACAGGATACAAGTAAAGTCCTATGATTGGGATATTGGTTTAACTGAATAAGTTTGAGCTAATATTTCTGGTCTAAGAGTCCAGTGTAAAATGGATAATATAGTATTTTACTATAGTTAGGGTGTAGTATAATACTACTTGTTCATGAAAGGAACTGAAGCTTAGGTCTTTTCAGTACGGTGGTCTTTGGAAAGTTTCTTTTTCTTTTTTTCAGTCTGTAGACATGTCTGTCTGTGGAACTTCCTATGAAGCTCAGGTCATTTGGTCTCAAGATCACAAAGAACCACCTGCTCCTACCCTCCTGAGTGATAAGTTTGTAGTTGTGTACTGTCACACCTGGTTAGTCACTTTTATAAAATGCACTAAAAGTATAATATGCACCATCTGGCCCTATAGAGTCCATATTTTGGTTAGAATAGCTAATCCTAAAGTAGTGAATATGGATAGAAATAAATGCCAATTCAGTGAATATAGTAAAACCTATAGCAATAAAAGTAAACTTTCGGCATATAAGAATAAGCAGAAAGATGTATTTTGTACTATCTTATTGCATTTTGTTATTGAAAATGACTGTTACTTGAGCTGAAGTTTAACATCACTTCAGCTTGTTAGTTACATGGAATCCTTTCAACTCCTTAAAACTCAAAATCCAGACAAGAAAATTTATACAGTAGCTATTTTAAAATAAAAATATCAGATTTGTCCATATGAGGTATGTATAATGTCCAAAATAATATCAGAAATTTGTGTATAGTAGAGTTATTTCCAACTTCAAACAATGTAGGGTGAAATGTTTTGTTTTACACACAAGATTTCTTGAAATACTTTTTAAATGGTAATGGTAAAATCTTGGTTATGAGCCTAGTCTTTACTGACTGAGCCATTTCCCTAAGCATATTTTTCAATGACTAATACAAACATTAATTTCCAATATGTCTTTTATAAATGGTCACTGTATAATGTCAAGCTTATAAAGAATCCTCTTTGGAAAGACATCCTCGTTGTTTGCTGCATGATTGCTTTCACTGAATAAAGACAGGATGCCTGCCATATCGTGTTCTGCTACAGAACACACAAGTTGAGTGTCCAATTCATCACAAGGTCAATGGGAAATGCTACAAGCTTCTCTCAACTGCCGTCCAGAACATGTTACAAAATATCTTTGTTAAATGGAATATTAATATTTAATGAAGTTGGGCAATTATTTACATGTTTCCATATTTTTACCTTATTTTCTACATATTTTAACCTGATGTAATTGATCTTAAAGCATTATACTTAAAAATAATATCTGTTAAATTTGTCATCAGAAATATTGTCAGTATTTTAAAAATGTTTTGATTTTTAATTATTAGTAAACACATAGTTGTAAATCTTTTTACCTTCTTTGTGATTTTTTTTTCAATTGTGTTTTGTTGTGGAGATTGAATTTCACTATGGAGTCCACATTAGCCTCAAGCACATTATGTAGCCCGGAATAACCTAGGACTTAGCTGCCCCTGCTTCATCCTCCAGAATCTGGGATTATAGATTTGTGCCAAAAAATCTGCTAAAAATAAAAAGGACATGTTGGCGAGAGAGTAAATTTAAAAGTTTTAAAAATGTTTGGTGAAGTACGTTAATATAAATTCTTTGAAGTAATTCTAACTCATTTAAATTTAACTCACAATTGTTCAACTACACACAAAAAACACACTTTATAAAAACACAATGCTAATGGGAGAAAAAAATCACACAGGAAATCACTATACTGATATAATTTATTTGTCTTTCTTTTTTCACTAAACACACATATAAAGGAAATTGGGACAGAAAACAGATTCTGAATATTTTCCTAAGGAGGACCGAGGACCTGAAGGGTGAAATTTCAAGATTCAGAGGCAAGGTTTTATGTGCTCTTGTGTCTGTGTGGATAAAGATGTAGGGCAAACAACTAGGGAGAGGGAAACGATATGTGAACGTGAAGAGAATTTAGACACATGGGTGTATAGCAGACTTCTTGTCTGTTTGTGTCCCTCAAATAATAAGAGTAAATGGTGAGGACATTAGCACCAATGTCCAAACACCTGAGCAGGTGTAGCTTCTCTCATTTGGACTAATTGCAGCAAATAATATAATTTCTAAATTGGTCATTTTCTTCCTGTAAATAGGACTTGCAACAAAATTTACACTCGAAAATTATGTTAGTTTTTGTGGTTCAGCATTAGGTTTAAAAACAGTCATTACTAAGGGAAAAAGCATGGTAATATTACAATATTAGCTATTGTTGTTTGTGACATTAGTACATTCACATGTACCAGCGTACACAATGTTGGATATAATTTAACAGAAAAAAATGACAATGACTAACATAATGCTTAGTGAGGAGCGATGGCTGGGGTTTTACACTCTGCATATTACTTTTTCTGTCAGTGGGGAAACCACAGATGATAGATTTACTTTCAAACAGTGGATCTATACTGGTGCCCGCACTATTCCAATGATTTATTCCAGAATCAAGTCTGCAGAGAGCATCTTGCTCCATTCCCAGCAGAGGGTAATTGTTTCTGTGTCCTTGGGCTTTGACTCCCGCCTCTTGCTAACACTAGTCAATGAAATAACAATTGTGTTAAGAGGGAACTTAACCTCTGTGGTTCTTTAGTCAATGTAGTAATGTTCTAGATAAATCTGCTCCCCTTAGAAACAATTTTCTCTTGTGTGATAAGTTCAGTGGCCTCTTCAGAAAAAAAAAATATCTATGGAAATTTGGATTTTTTTTTAGGTTCAACACAATTCTTCACAGACCTTGAAAGAACAGTACTCAACTTCATATGGAAAAACAAAAACCCAGGATAGTCAAAACAACCCTGTATAATAAATGAACTTCTGGGGCATCACTATCCCTGACTTCAAGCTCTATTATAGAGCCATAGTCCAGAAAACAGCTTGGTATTGGCAGAAAAGTAGACAGGTTGACCAATGGAATCAAATTGACAACCCTGATATTAACCCACACACCTACAAACACCTGATTTCTGACAAAGAAGCCAAAGTTATACAATGGAAAAAAGAAAGTATCTTCAACAAATGGTTCTGACATAACTACATTTGGACATGTAGAAGACTGCAGAGAGATCCATGTCTATCACCATGCACAAAACTTAAGTCCAAATGGATCAAAGACCTCAATATAAATTCAGCCACACTGAACCTCTTAGAAGAGAAGGTAGGTGGTACCCTCAAACAAATTGGTACAGGAGATTACTTCCTGAACATAACACCAGAAGCACAGACATTGATATTGACAATTAATTAATGGGGCCTCCTGAAACTGAGAAGCTTTTGTAAGGCAAAGGACACAGTCAACAAGACAAAATGCCAGCCCACAGAATGGGAAAAGATCTTCACCCACCACTCACATCTAACAGAGGGCTGATTTCCAAAATATACAATGAACTAATATCACAAACAACAAAATATACAATGTACTAATGTCACAAACAACAATAGCTAGTCACCAAAATACCAAACAATGCAATTTAAAAGTGGAGTACAGAACTAAATAGAGAATTCTCAGCAGATGAATCTAAAGTGGCTGAAAGGCACATAAGAAAGTGCTCAACATCCTTAGCCATCTGGGAAACGGAACTCAAAACAACTCTGAGGTACCATTTTTTTCAGGCTCAAAATCATTTAGATCCATTGCCTGTAATTCAGATTATTTTCTTGTTCATTCATCTATTAACTTTAACAAAACCAGTGTCACATACTATATATAAAGGAAAATCAATTTCTGTATTTGGTTTAATATATAAAAATTGAGCAAAGATGCATTATGCTAAATCTTTGAAAAAATGTATCTTATAAAGAAAATATAGTTTAGTTAAATGATAAAAAAATTTTTTCTCTTTCCCTATTTCAGTACTATTTTCTCACATTTTTAAGTCGCATGCCTCAGTTTACACAGAAGAACTAATGAATGCAAATGTACAAATTACTGTGAACATTTTATTCTTTCCTAAGTATTATATTTTCTCTATCAAATTTAGTAAACATATTGAAAGACATACTCATCACCAAATGCAATTACTAATGCATTATAAATAAAATCTCTCAGTTTCAACAGTTAATTCACTTATGCAGGTATAGGTTTATAGACTAATTTTCCAGATGGTTGTCTAGTTAAATGTGAATATTTAAGTGTACAAATTTATTTTATTTTATGTTGATAAAATATTTCTCTAAAATAGTATTAAACATTTCACATATATCTTTAGTTAATTACTTATGTACCTAGACTATTGTTTTGCATGTTTGCAATACTTTTCTCTAATATAATTTTCCTTTCTTGACATAAATTCTATAGTTAGAACTTTAGCAATGATGTCCACGTATACTAAAATAAGTGTATAAGTTTTCACTTGATGTACACTAAGTGAAAAAAAATTGAAAAACTATAAATCTTGAGTTAAACCTTTAGTCACATTGTTCATTACAGGCACATATTCTAATATGCATACAAACAATGATATGCACATACTTGTATTCTGTGCATGATTATATGTGTATAACATTAATAATTCCATAGTCCCTTATTAGATGTCAGTTGTTATTTTTATTGCTATTTTGAGACAATGTGATATATAACCAATGCTCACCCTGAGAGTTTTTGTATCAAAGAATGACCTTGAACTTCTGGTAATTCTGCCTTCACTTCCTCATTTCTGGAATTAAAAGTGTGCACCATTATATCCAGTCTATATGGTAAAGGAGCTCACACACAGGTCTTTCCATAAATAAGAATGCAGGGGTTGCCTGAGCTACATCTTTAGCCCTATGAAGCTTATTTTCCATATATTGAATCTTCACTAGGAACTACTGAATTTCAGAGACAGAAATTAAATTACACATATCTTAAATAATTTGACCACAGTTTCACACATTGAATTAAGATTCAGGTTCACACAGTTTTACTAGAGACAAATTAGGCAGGAAAAGCCAAGCAATCATGAAAATATCAGAGTTAGTATTGATTTATTGTTGGATGTATTTGATTACTCTTTGTATTTCTGAATTCTGTGAATGTCCTCCACAAAACACATAATTTGAAAGTAGAGCTTATTACCATAGAATATAAATACTTTTTTGTTATTTTGTCTTTTTTTTTTTCCAGGGCTGAGGACCGAACCCAGGGCCTTGTGCTTTCTAGGCAAGTGCTCTACCACTGATACTTTAAACATCAGGATTTATAATTAGAGCTCTATTATAATTTGTACACACAATACAATCCCCTCATAAAAGCTATGATTTAATGTACTTATGTATTCACAAGGTTTTCTAACTATTGCATTAATTTAATTATAAATTTCATCTCTCCAAAAGAAATCCACTCATAAAAATACTTTTCAAAGGCCCAGTCTCATTCTCCACTAATCCCCTTTCATTGTTTGTGAACTTGTTCATTCAATGCATTTAATATCAAGTGGTTTACACAAAATTTGGTGTATTGAGTACAGGGTCGATGATCTTAGATTATTTTCAAAGTAAAACAATATTAGCTTGTGTATATCAACTACATAATATTCAATTACCATACATTAAGTTGAAGGGTAACTTATTTATATTATTAGCTGTAAGTGGGGATTTCAGAACTGATCAGGAGAAGATCTGAAGGCTGCTGGGAGGCAATAGCATCTATAAGTGTTACTTATCACTTGGAAAGGTTCTCATTTGAGTTCAAGTATCTCACAGCATGGCTCTGTCAAGACACAGCAGAAGCACCTCTCTGGGAGCCATGGGAAGGTGAAGAGGACATACCTGACAAGGAGGTGCGATTTGTCAAGATTATAAGAGACTCACATAATTGGACTTTAATGTAGCAAGCTTGGGGTGTTTTAATAAATAGCATTTTCTTTTGTATGGACACTACTTATGGTACTGTTTAACTCCAGGTATGCCCAAATACACAATTAAGTGTCTGATATCTGCCTGTGGAAAGAATTGACAATATTTAAAGCATAATTGAATATATGAATTTTTGTTAGTGGGTTTTTTAGCCACACTCCTACTTTGCTGTAAAATGACATGATCAATGTACATAGATCATCTCTGGACTTTAACTTAATTATGTGCAGCATCATTTATATTTTTCTTTCAACCTGAGCCATGTTCATGATATAGAGATGGTTATTTTGGTCTGATGTATTTGGAGGCTTTTTCTTCCTTTTCCATTATTCATAGTAGTTTAAAGGCAATATGTTGCTTCTTCTTTTTTAAATATTTTGTAGAATTAATTATGAACTTACAACTTTCTATACTTTCTTTATTAGGAAAATTTTCTATTTAAAATACTGTGTCAAGATCACAGTAGAGAAATCTACAGAGACAACTTAGCCAAGCTAATGAGAAATCATGAACTCTAGACCGATAGCTATAGAGTCTCCAGGGAACCAAAATAGGTCTTCCTTATGTGGGGGACAGCTGTGAAGTTTGGACTATGTGAGGGGCTCCTGGCAGTGCAACCCAGATACAAACCTGGCACATGAGTTAGCTAGTTGGAGCCCATTCTCATTCTTACTTAGAATTTCACAATTTGAATCTTCTTTTATTTTAAATTACATTATCAACTCTAAGTTTTGTATATTTCCCCCACCATATTTCAATGATGTTGATTTTATCATATTTTTATTTCATAGTCTGTTTATTTAATCTTTACAGTTGACTGAACCTCTTTTTTTTCTGCCTACACTGAGTTTAGTGGAACTATTTTTTCCAGATTCTTAAGGAAAATATTTTACAATTATCTCTGTTCTATATTAGTACACATAAGTATAATAACCTTGGAGCCAAATCCTAGCTTAATCTATTTAATTGTTGTGCTATTCCTTTTCATTCAAGATGGTATTATTTTATTTTCTTCTGTGATTTCTTTGACTTTGTGATTATTTGGGAATTTGGTGTTTAATTTTTAATACATGTAAGTTTATTGAATCCTTTCATGACTTCTTTTAAGTTTTCAATTATAATTTACTTTATTTTTGATATATACAAGATACCCACAATTTACATCATACAGAGTGAGGAGGTTAAGAATATATGTATGTATGTAGAAATGTAATAAAAATTAATGAATAAAAAAGAGGCCATTATTTGAAAAAGATCAAGGAGTGTATGCCAAATTTGAAAAGAAAAAGAGTAATGGGAAAATGATGTTATTGTCCCAGAAATCAAAATGAATAAATTTAAAACAGAATAAAATGCATAATTACATTCTTTCTCCCCTACCAACTGCATCCAGATCTTCATCACCTCCTTATCACCAAACTGTGAGTTCTTTCCCTATTTCTCACATATCCACACTTGAACACACACACACATACACACAATAATCTAGAACAAAACAAAAAGCATGTAAAACACACACACACACACACACACACACACACACACACACACTATTCAAAGTATTTGTCTTGTGTTGGCCAACTATTCCTGTGCATGGGTTCTTCCCTGAAGTGTGGTAGATACACTCAGTGATATTCTATTAGAGAAAACTGATTTCCCCTCTCAGAGCAGGCATCAATAGCAAATAGTTCCTTGGTTGGGGTGGAGTTTTGTATCCACCTCCTCTTTACAGTGTTGCAATTGTATCTGATTTGAACTTGTGCAGGTCCTGTGTGTGCTTTGAAAGTACCTGTGAGTTCATATGTGTTCTAGCCCTGTTATGTCTGGAAAGGAATGTTTTCACCACCTCTGGCTCTTATGATCTTTCTATTTCTCTGTGCCTTGAGGGAAGGGGTTTGATAAAGACATCCCATTAGGACTGATTCTACAAAAATATCTCACTCTCTGCATATTATCCAGGTGTGTGTCTCTGTGTTAATTACTCTACCGAAAGATGAAACTTCTCTGGCGACAAGAGGAATACATTGATCTACAAGTAGACCAACATGCCACTGGGAGTCAGCTCTTAATTTCATTCTCCCAAACCAAAGAAACAAAAAATAAAGGGAAAAAAACTTCATACTAAATTAACCTTTCACTAGTAACTCATGATAAGTAACAGAGCTTTCTTGTATAGGAAGTTTTATTCTTTAGAGAAATTGGTTTCAAATAGTATGAATATGCAACTTAGAAAATTAAAATATAGTTAACTTAAATTATAATATCTTATGCCATTATCCACCTAATATAAGAATGTAGCATTAAAATAAAGATTACAAAGAAAGAAATACACATATATGATACCAAGATATGCAAATATGCACAAAACTTTCAATTACCAATCAATTTTCTGAGTATTAAGTACCAATAAAACTACTTTACTAGAAATTTTTATATAATGTGATAAAAATGTGAGCACTTCCATGTTGATTGGTATGTGTTTTTTTAGAATGCATATATTTTTGGATCTTAGGGGTCTATATCAATGAATACATTAAAAATCTTTAGAAAGAATGATACCATAATTGAAGTCTTGAAAAGTGGGATGTATTAAAATACTTTTAAGTTCTCTATGCAGTTTATAAGATTTATTTGTTTTATTTTGATATGTATGATTGTTTGCCTGCACATATTCCTGTGAAGAATATGGAAGCCAGGGCTTGCAGAATTCAGAAGAGGTCTTCATATCCCTTGGACTTAGGGAGACAGATAGTTGCAGTACACCATATTTGTTCTGGAAATGGAACCTGGGTCCTTTGCAAGAGCAGAAATTGGCCTTAACAACTGAGCCATCTCTGTAGCTGCTCGCTATGCATTTCCAGAAAAGATAAATTAGATGCCTAGAAAACTTTAAAACTCAATTTTTAAATCTATTTAATTTCCAGACTATGCATGAGAATGAGTAGACTTTTGAAATGATTAAAATAAAAACAAAATAACATAAGTGTGTATTTATGACAGCTGGCAGAATCACAAACTGTATACATAACAATGAAATGCAAGCTTGTGAGACATGGAGTCCAATTCTAATTAAGCACATTGTCTAAAATGTAAATTAATTGTGTTTACCACCAAAACACCATCTGTTTCTAATAACTGAAAATTGTTAAGTAAAATGGAAAAGTTGTATCATGCTGAAAAAAATCATTTCATTCTCCAGTAGAAAATGCCAAACAAGAATCTTAACTGTTGTACACATTATTACAGAATTGTATAAATCATTTGTGAATTGTGAGACATACAATTATTTCTGCTTAACTCCTTTACCACAAATACATGGGAGAATGTGTGTACATTTTATAATTACATTGCTCTTCTTAGTTATCAATAAGATATATTTCATTCCTCTCATAAGAACATTTCAGCAAATTAATATTGTTTTTCATGTGTTCTGTGAATTTTTTACTCTCTCATATGGCTAAGCATCAGATTAAATTTATGTGAAAAGGCAAAATAATACTGAATAACTGAAAAATAATTGGAAAGTGTTAAAAGAGAACTTAAACAGATTAAAAATGAATTTAATTTTTTCTTTTAATACTTGAAAAATGAACTACTTAATGTAAGAAAGATTATCATTTTGACTTCCATAAAATTAAACTATAAAAATTTTAAGGACCAAGACTATTACTCTCATTTTTTTCAATTTACTCTGTGTCCACTGATCAAATTCTCTAATCCGATTATTATTTTCTCAGTGGGAAAGCCAGGAAATTCATTTTTCAACCCAGGAATGCACTTCTTTTGCTACTCAAAACATTTGGCCATGATGGTTCAACAAATCTGTGGAGTATTAACCTTGGTAATAACTCTGAGTAAAAATGTTCTCAAATTGAAATGGAACTAGGTTGTATTGCCTGGATCCATTATTTTAATCTTGCATCCATTGTACAAAATAAATATTTAAGTTCACCTGGAGGAGTTTAATCTAAATCACTACATAAATGTACTAAGGAAAGTTGTTTATTAAAACAATATTTTTGAGCTGATATAACTTACCTAGTTTGACACATAGTTTTTAAAAAGCATCCAACATCATTGATTATTAAGTTTTTTAAAAATCTTGCTTAACTTTTGTTGGTATTTTCCAATATTCCTTTAAATTATTACTGAGATGTGGTGGACTTTGGGGAGTCCCCATTGAGGGCCCAACCCTGCCTGGGGAGTAGAGGGTGGATGGGGTGGGGGGGGG